>NC_069507.1:182376680-182591680 GCF_027579735.1 Bombina bombina
TGCTCTTACATGAGGAATACTGTTACAGCAGATCAGTGTGTCCTAGAGTGGTACTGAGCATCTCACTGGATTATCTCTAATTGCCAGCTACGGACTGAAGCCCATTTGTGATGCACATGGATGGTTTATTTGTGGATGTGCTTGAGTGATATGGAAATGAAGGGATCTGGTGCCAGAAGAGAGCAACAGCACAGTGCTGGCCGAGGGAAGAGCAGCTCAGAGCCAGCTCCGGTGTGACAGCCAGGGAGCACCACACACAGCCAGGCGCAGTGCAGCTGACAAGTAAGCAACTTCCATCCCTGTCTGTCGCTGTACAGTTGTGACAGTGAGCGCTAATGAACTGTGTGCACTGCGCCACTGATTATGTTAGTGCTACAGCTAGGCGAGCCCTTCAGCACAAGTGTTCTGAATGGTGACATATTTGGGTTATTTATTTTAGTCCCAAATGTTTTGCTGTGGTGCTTGTTAATTAGGAAATGGCATTTGCTACATATATTGTGGATGATCAGAATATGGCATAACTATAAATATGTGATGGATAGTTATGTACTTGAGTTGTCAAGGGCTGAGCTGCAGCAATCAATTCATCTCTTGCAGGAATGTTATCATAACCTGAAAAAGTGTCAGGGTTAAGTCTAATTGATTTGTAGGCAATGTCTTGTCCCCAATACAATATGTTCTAAGAAGAAATACAGATTACATCTGATCTTTGAACCCTAAGTTTCCACAAAAATGCATTATTTATTATTATTAATAATAATAATAATAATAATAATGTTTTTATTAATATTATTATAATATCAATTTAGTATCTTTTTTGCCAATACTGTATAAGTAAAAAATGAGATATATCAGATATAGCAACTGTACCACTTACTACAAAAACAAGGTGCCACTTTCTAAATTCCAGACAAAAGTCACATTATCCTGTCACCATAGATGGGGACTTTAACCACTCCTGAACTGTTTTCATCTTTGGGACTTCACATAAGCACTGTATTTTCCTGTGTATTAGGAACAGCATGGGCACCTGGCACAGACAGGGAACACCAGAATGGGGAGGGGTGTCCCAGGTCATCTTCCAAATGTTCCTATTTTGCGTAAGTGTGTAGAATCCAGTTTATTGTTCACAAGCAATGTGCTACTGTATGCACAGCATAGAGATAACAGGTAAAATTCATGTCCACCTTACACCCCCTCAAAAAGTGTCCTAGAAATGGCTGGTTAAAAGTTGAAATCTCTAAATAGGAACCTTTTATGTATTTATATCACTGGACACTAGGAAACCACATGCTAGTAAAATGAATACTGTTATTTGAATTTCACCTCAGTGGTTTCAAAATCAATGTATTTAAAAGATGGCAGCTACTGGCTGTTTTTTGGATTAATATTTAAGCACCCTCCTCTGTGATAACAATTGAAAAGAGCTGTTTTTGCTGCTTTGATTAATGTATTCCCATTATAGTGAAACAATTACATGCTGTCATTCTTAACAGCATGTCATTTTATCTTTATTGATGCTGCATATGGTTTAAGCACTTAGGTAAAGTACCACTTGGGAGCTGCAGAGAACTGCTAGTCCTGAGCAGAGGCTGCTTCTGACCCAATCAGTAGCGCTAGTTGCACAGCTTGTTCAGCAACAGTCTCTGCTCTGTACCAGCAGTTATCTGTGGCTCCTGGGCTGTGCTTTGTCTGTGTGTTTAACCTCTTTGCAGGGTTAAATACATAGATTTGCAGGGTCAAAACAAAATACAATTACGTGCTCTAGCAAATGAGAGCATGCATTTTTTTCACTATAATGGATGTTTAACATCTGTTACACTGATTATATCTGATTTGGTGTGGCGGTTCTCTGTTATGTGTAAGATTGACCAAAAAAAGGTCAAATAAATATGAAACTTTACCAGAATTGACAACAGAACTGGTAGATGGAAAGGTTAATTAAATGAGTTCATAAACTGCTGAAACTAATTTTAAATTCCAATAATTATTTAATTTCATTTAAAGGGACACTAAACCCAAAATTTTTCTGTCATGATTCAGATAGAGCATGCAATTTTAAGCAACTTTCTAATTTACTCCTATTATCAATTTTTCTTCGTTCTCTTGCTATCTTTATTTAAAAAAGAAGGCATCTAAGCTAAGGAGCCAGACAAATTTTGATTCAGAACCTGGACATCACTTGTTTATTGGTGCTTTCCAATCAGCAAGGACAACCCAGGTTGTGAACCAAAAATGGGCCGGCATCTAAACTTACATTCTTGCTTTTCAAATAAAGATATCAAGAGAATGAAGAACATTTGATAATAGGAGTAAATTAGAAAGTTGCTTAAAATTACAGCTATACTGCATCATTTTCAAGTGTTTCAACATTTGGGTATCATGGCCCTTTAAAGATTGAATAGCAGTGTTAAATAATGCGCAATTTGTAATCTGGCCCTATATGTTTTACCTCTTAGCAAGGATAAAACCATTTACCAAGGAGCATTTGTTCAATAAAATACTTTAGCTTAAGGTGGTATTACAATACTGTGTCTCTGTGTCGGTGTCTCTTACATATATAGCTATATTTGTGTTTAGCTCTATAAAAAATGCTAGAAAACCCCAACATTTTCTTTCAAGTCTATTGATTGCTTCATGTACATGAAATCTGCTGATTGCAAAACAGACAGAATTACAACATCCTTATGCCAATTACAACATGTAACATTACTAAACTGTTTGCTCTCTTTTTTTTAGTAATTTGTATTAATGAATAATGATGGGGTTCTCTCCTATTTCTCATCCAGAAAAGGGTATAATACAATCAAATTCTAGTCAACAAACTATGATTTACGTATTGCAAATACTGTATGTTTCTTTGTATTCATTAGTAATATTTTAATTTTATAATCTGATTAATTGATTAATTGACTCCCTCCATACCTGTTTTTTTATACTGTGTATGATAAACAAAATGTACCTCAGTTGCTGTCTATGCACAAGAGCAAAACTTAAAAAACTTACATCGATCTTGGGTGAGGAGCGAGTCTGATGAAACAGCAAACTTTTTAGGTGCCTGGCATTGGGTTTTGTATATGTGTATAATGGTAAATTAAAGTTTCCCAATGTTAAGCTCTGATGCTAAGAAATGTGGTCCCCTTACTCCTGGGAGTAGTCAAGCCTTGTATTAACTGTTTCTCTCACCAAATAGCAAATGTATGGCAGGGATGATGTTAGAGACAAAACTGAGACAGATTATGTATGTAAATGTTTCTGTATCTGCAGTGACACAGGTACTTTACTGCACCACACTGCCTTGCAGAAATCAGGACTTGTTCAAGCTTAAAAAAATATGATATATATATATATAGATAAAGCATTACCAATTTCAGGGGTTTTTCTGTACAGTGAAGAGGTTGTTTTTTTTATTAATAATAAGAGTTTGGTTCCTATTTAGTTTGATGGATGCTTTACAGAGTTGTTTATGTACGAATTTCCATTAGAGAACTTGTACCGTGTGTATTATAAGTTGAAAGTAAAAAGTTTTCACTTGTGTGCTTACCCAACACCCACAAAAAGCCAAATTATAATAATAATTAGACTGCTTTTATATATTTCCCAAAGACAATGGAGTGCGATAACACAACATGAAAATATTAATATTTCACATTCCAATGTTCTTCACATAGAAGACTATATTCTATGTATTCATAAATACATATTTCTATATACCAGGTGGCCCTCGTTTTACAACGGTTCAATTTACACCGTTTCAGAATAACAACCTTTTTTTCCAGTCATGTGACTGCTATTGAAAAACATTGAGAAGCAGTGCATTTATTAAAATAGCTAGTAGGTGTAGCTGTCTGCTTGTGTTTCAGCAAAGCCAAGCAAGCTGAAATTATTCAGTTTAACCAGACCTGAGCTATCGAGCAGATTTCAAAGGAACAAGATCTTCCTGTCTATAAATCAGTCCAGATTGGAATGCATAGAAAGAACTGTTTGCAGAAAAATGCAAGTGAAGTCTGTGTTGTGTGATTATTTTATTAGGTTTATAATGCTGTTTAGCAAATGTTTTTGTTCATTTAATTTAGTTTAATTATATATTCTGTGTTGTGTGATTATTTAATTTGGTTTATAATGCTGTTTAGCATTTAAAGTCTTAATTTCAAAGCTTTAAAAATAATGTATTGGGTGTTACTTATGACAATTTTGAGAGGGGCCTGGAACCTATCTCCCTCACTTCCCATTGACTTACATTATAAACTGGGTTTCAATTTACAACGGTTTCGATTTACAACCATTCCTTCTGGAACCTAACCCCGGTGTAAACTGAGGGCTACCTGAATATTATGTTTTTTTTGGTAAAATTTGTATTAAGCTTATGTATTGATCAGACACATCAATCAGAGGACACATATGGGCCAATATTGGCACACCATGCATGTTTCAGCATTAATGACAGAAAAAAAAACAAAGAACATTTTATTTTATACAAACAATGTATTACAGACTTGCTTTGCAAATTAATTTGGGGCTATAGAATGCCAGAATCCTGAAATGTAACTATAAGAATGATCTTACAGCAAAGTTGAAATGTTGAATGTAGAAAGCATTAGTCTAGGGACAGATACCAGCAGATAATCTATGATATTCACATTCATGGTAGGGAAGAAAATGCATCCATTAGGGTTGCCATTTAAAAAAAAAAAAAAGAAATTAAGGGACACTAGGGAATCAACAAATTTCATGTATGAAATTGACAAATTATACAGCAGTTACTAAAAAAGAAGTTTATTTTACAATTGACACTGTCTTGCTTAATTCATTCAACAACAACTTTCTGCAAATCCATGAATTCTATTTCTCATTTAAGGTACAGTGGGAGTAAAGACATTAAAGTGTCAGATACATCAAAATAATTAAAGGGACAGTATACACCAATTTTCATATAGCTGCATGTAATAGACACTACTATAAAGAAGAATATGCACAGATACTGATATAAAAATCCAGTATAAAACCTTTTAAAAACGTACTTAGAAGCTCCCAGTTTAGCACTGATGATGAGGTTAGCTGGAACACCCAGTGAAAGGGGTTGAGTAAACAAAAATAGCAGACATTCCCCCCCCTCCCCCTTCCCTGCATATGAAAAAGACAGATAGCATAAGCAGGAGCCAGCAGGAGTCTGTAAACGCATGTATACATCTGGCACTGTGGGGCTTGGTTAAGAGTCTGAAAATCAGCACAATGTTCTTAAAAATAAGCAAAACTATACATTTTTACAAAAACACTACCAGATTGGCTATATAAATGTATCATCTACAAAATATTTATGTAAAGAAAAATCTAGTGTACAATGTCCCTTTAACTAAATAAGAGTATAATATTAAATATTTGAAATTAATGTTGTAAAATATAGGGGGGTGTTATAAGAGCAGATAAATAAAGGAGACTGTAAAAAAAGATTGGGCAAATAAGGGAGATCCTTGGAAATAAGGGGGGGGGGGGTTAGAACCCCTATCATCCAAGGGATGTACATTTAAAAACAAAAAATCATCAAGGATCTGAAGTTTCCATGGTTTCATTGCTTCTAGAAAGGATGGTATGGTAGCCAGGTACTATGAAAACTAGGATGCTCGCGCCTTTGTGATAGATGCAGTTGTGTTTCCTTGGGGATTCATATTTCATAATAAACTAAAAATAAACATTCTACTGCACAACTAAAATTCTCTTATTTCATTAGTGTTTTATTTTTTCCACTGTAACCCTTGAAAACCATGGGCTTACCCGCTCAAATTTTTTAAATACATAGCTAAAGTCCCACTCAAGAGCAACAACATATTGCAGCTAGCATGCAGGACACAGACAGTAATTAGCAGCTATTTGCATATACTGTTCCTAATTGGTTCACCAGACATGTCCTGCTAAGGTGCTGCAGTGTGAAGCAGTTCCTAAAAAGGACTTCAGCTATGTATTTAACCCTTTAACAAGGACTCTACCTATAACTGTAATATTTTCTTAGGTTATTCAAAAGATCAAATGAGAAAACCAGAAGACAGAATTACTTTCTTCAGTTTGACCAAGCAAAACCTCTGGTTCTCATAACTGATTTTGCTGACATTTCACAGTAATTCCCCATTGCTTGGTGGTCTGAATGCTGAATCTTTGAGTCAAAAGAATAAAATCTATTTAGTTTATTTAGTTTCATATTTTTACAAGCCTATTGGGTGGCCCAAAGACATAAAGAACTTAATTGGACGTCCTTCTGTGTTCTGCAGGTCTTTCTTTGTCATATATAAAGGTTTACACGGTACATTTCTGAAATCTGTGTTTCTGCTTTTTCAGTTTTTCTTTGAAGGAATATGTAATTTCACCAAGATACTCCAACTTTCTTTAAGACTGTAAAAAGATCCCATTTATTATTTAAATATCCAAAATCTATATGTGTATTTTTAACTTTGTGTAGCAACATTTTGGATAGTGTGATCTGGCGATCATGTGACCTGATGTTAAAGTGACTGTAAAACCAAAATTAAACTTTTATAATAGAGCATCCTATTCAGATAAAGCAGGGTTCTTCAAACCACTGGTTGGGACCCATTACCGGGTGGCAACACCATGTTTACTGGGTCGCGACTTGTGTTTGTGTTGTAGTAGAGTGTGTGTGGTGTATGTGTGTAGTGTGTGTTATATAATTGTGTGTATGCTGTATGAGAGTGTGTAGTGTCTGTTATATGAGTGTGTGTTATATGAGTGTATGTGCTGTACGAGAGTGTGTAGTGTGTGTTATATGAGTGTGTGTGCTGTATGAGAGTGTGTAGTGTGTGTTATATGAGTGTGTGTGTTATATGAGTGTGTGTGCTGTATGAGAGTGTGTAGTGTGTGTTATATGAGTGTGTGTGTTATATGAGTGTGTGTGCTGTATGAGAGTGTGTAGTGTGTGTTATATGAGTGTGTGTGTTATATGAGTGTGTGTGCTGTATGAGAGTGTGTAGTGTGTGTTATATGAGTGTGTGTGTTATATGAGTGTGTGTGCTGTATGAGAGTGTGTAGTGTCTGTTATATGAGTGTGTGTGTTGTATGAGTGTGTGCGATGTATGTGCTGTACGAGAGTGTGTAGTGTGTTATATGAATGTGTGTGCTGTATGAGAGTGTGTAGTGTGTGTGTTGTATGAGTGTGTGTTGTATGAGTGTGTGCAATGTGTGTACTGTACGAGAGTGCGTAGTGTGTGTGTTGTATGAGTGTGTGCAATGTGTGTGCTGTTCGAGGGTGTGTAGTGTGTGTTATATGAGTGTGTGTGTTGTATGAGTGTGTGCGATGTGTGTGCTGTACGAGAGTGTGTAGTACGAGAGTGTGTAGTGTGTGTGTTGTATGAGTGTGTGCAATGTGTGTACTGCCTAGTGTGTGTTATATGAGTGTGTGTATTGTATGAGTGTGTGCGATGTGTGTGCTGTACGAGAGTGCGTAGTGTGTGTTATATGACTGTGTGTGTTGTATCAGTGTGTGCAATGTGTGTACTGTACGAGAGTATGTAGTGTGTGTTATATGAGTGTGTGTGTTGTATGAGTGTGTGCACTGTACGAGAGTGCGTAGTATGTGTGTTATATGAGTGTGTGTGTTGTATGAGTGTGTGCGATGTGTGTGCTGTAAGAGAGTGTGTAGTGTGTGTTATATGAGTGTGTGTGCTGTACGAGAGTGTGTAGTGTGTGTTATATGAGTGTGTGTGTTGTATGAGTGTGTGCGATGTGTGTGCTGTAAGAGAGTGTGTAGTGTGTGTTATATGAGTGTGTGTGCTGTACGAGAGTGTGTAGTGTGTGTTTTATGAGTGTTTGTGTTGTATGAGAGTGTGTGTGGTGTGTTTGTTGTATGAGAATGTGTAGTGTGTGTTATGAGTGTGTGTGTTGTATAAGAGTGTGTGTGGTATGTGTGTTGTATGAGTGTGTGTAGTGTGTGCTATATGAGTGTGTGTGTGTTGTATGAATGTGTGTGATGTGTGTGCTGTAAGAGCGTGTGTAGTGTGTGTTATATGAGTGTGTGTGCTATACGAGAGTGTGTAGTGTGTGTTATATGAGTGTGTGTGCTGTACGAGAGTGTGTAGTGTGTGTTGTATGAGTATGTTTGTTGTATGAGAGTGTGTGTTATATGAGTGTGTGTGTTGTATGAGAGTGTGTAGTGTGTGTTATGAGTGTGTTTGTTGTATGAGAGTGTGTAGTGTGTGTTATATGAGTGTGTGTGTGTTGTATAAGAGTGAGTGTGGTGTGTTTGTTGTATGAGTGTGTGTGTGTGTGTGTTGTATAAGAGTGTGTGTGGTGTGTGTGTTGTATGAGAGTGTGTAGTGTGTGTTATATGAGTGTGTTTGTTGTATGAGAGTGTGCAGTGTGTGTTATATGAGTGTGTGTGTGTTGTATAAGAGTGTGTGTGGTGTGTTTGTTCTATGAGTGTGTGTGTTGTATAAGAGTGTGTGTGGTGTGTTTGTTGTATGAGTGTGTGTGTGTGGTGTGTTTGTTGTATGAGTGTGTGTGTGTGTTACTACCTTTTACAACACTTTCAAGTTTGGCTACAATCAGGTATAAAGTACACACATTTTAGTCACTTTGCAATTTTATATTTTATATTGTATATTACTTCAGAATTTTTCAGACCAAGCATAAATATAGGGTCGCTAAGGCATGTGGTACAATGACACTGGGTCTTGAGAGAAAAGTTTAAAGAACCCTGAGATAGAGCATGTGATTGTCAACAACTTTCCAGTTTACCTCTATTATGAAAAGTGTTTTGTTTTCTTGGTATTCTCTGCTGAAGAGTAAGCTCAGGAGCAGCTGGGAGCTAGCTGAACACATCTGGTGAGCCAATGACAAGAGGCACAGCCACCAACAAGCAGTGCATTGCTGCTTCTGAGCATACCTAGGTATGCTTTTCAACAAATAATATCAAGAGATCATTCTCTCCCTACTGTACATTTCTATTTGTAGCCTTATTCCCAATTAAGGATAGATTACAAGTGGAGTGCAATGGACAGTTCAGGGGGCTTTATCTGTTGTGAGATCTCGCACAAAGAATAATGGTTTTAGTGAATGGTTACAATTTTTTTAACCCCTTAACGACCAAGGACGTACGCCACATGTCCTAAAAAAAAATACAGTTAATGACCGAGGACGTGTGGCGTACGTCCTTGGTCTGGAAAGCAGCTGGAAGCGATCCTGCACGCTTCCAGTTGCTTTCCGGTTATTGCAGTGATGCCTCGATATCGAGGCATCCTGCAATAACCTTTTTTAGCAATCCGGTGCAGAGAGAGCCACTCTGTGGCCCTCTCTGCACCGGACATCACCGGCTAAATCCGTTGGTGGGTGGGAGCCGGTTCGGGAGGCGGGTGGCGGCCATCGATGGCCCTGATGATGTGGAGGGGGGCGGGATCATGGGCGGGGGTGATCGGGGGCGCGCACGGGCGCGCGCGCGTGCACGGGAGGGCGGGGGCGGGCGCGTGCACGGGGAGGGAGCGGGTGGGAACCGCTCCACTACAGAAAAAGGAAGTATTAAAAGTTTTTAAAAAGTAGACTATATTTATATCAAACTACATCAGTCAGGGGGTGGGGGATTGGTCTGTGGGGGGGGGGGGGAAGCTACACTACAGAAAAAGAAGATAAAAAAAAAAAAAAAAAAAAAAAACATTTCTCTTGCATTTGGCGGTGAAATGGTGGCATGAAATATACCAAAATGGGCCTAGATCAATACTTGGGGTTGTCTACTACACTACACTAAAGCTAAAACTACCCCAAAAAGCTCCCTACATGCTCCCTAATTAACCCCTTCACTGCTGGGCATAATACACGTGTGGTGCGCAGTCGCATTTAGCAGCCTTCTAATTAGTAAAAAGCAAAGCCAAAGCCATATAAGTCTGCTATTTATGAACAAAGGGGATCCCAGAGAAGCATTTACAACCATTTATGCTATAATTGCATAAGTTGTTTGTAAATAATTTCAGTGAGAAACCTAAAGTTTGTGAAAAAAATTGTGAAAAAGTGAACAATTTTTTTTATTTGATCGCATTTGGCGGTGAAATGGTGGCATGAAATATACCAAAATGGGCCTAGATCAATACTTTGGGATGTCTTCTAAAAAAAATTATATACATGTCAATGGATATTTAGGGATTCCTGAAAGATATCAGTGTCCCAATGTAACTATCGCTAATTTTGAAAAAAAGTGGTTTGGAAATAGCAAAGTGCTACTTGTATTTATGGCCCTATAACTTGCAAAAAAATCAAAGAACATGTAAACATTGGGTATTTCTAAACTCAGGACAAAATTTAGAAACTATTTAGCATATGTTTTTTTTGGTGGTTGTAGATGTGAAACAGATTTTGGGGGTCAAAGTTAGAAAAAGTGTGTTTTTTTCAATTTTTTCCTCATATTTTATAATTTTTTATATAGTAAATTATAAGATATGATGAAAATAATGGTATATTTTGAAAGTCCATTTAATGGCGAGAAAAACGGTATATAATATGTGTGGGTACATTAAAGTGAAGGTAAAGTTTTGCGGTTTTGTAACCTGGATTCTATTATTCATCTATTATATACTATGATCGCTTATTTATTTTTTTGGATTTGTATATATATTATTGTATTTTAAACAGTTTATATTCACGTTCTCGGCCGGTCTTAGCTCCTCCCTGCATTGATTTCCTGTTTTTTCACTATATTACGTACAGAGTGGTCCCACCTGCTCTGTACGTACTTCAAAAGCGCGTTCCCGATTGTCTGACAACTTGCGCATGCGCACACTTCGCCGTACATTCGAACAGAATGTGACAGAAAACTGGAACGAGCGTTGATCATAACAGAGAGAAAGTGAAGGCAACGCATGCGCAGAGACTCCAGTAATGCGGTGACGTAATATGACGGCCGCCTAACGGCCAGTGTTTCAATTGGCTTGTAAAAAAACGTGACCGGGCTTAGAAAAAAATAAATAAAAACGGGTTGTTTTAACAGTGTTAAGAATCGGATAAAGAAACGGTAAAAACAAAATAAATATAGCGATTATAAAAAATTCATGACTTAAAGTCCTATTTAATTGTATAGTATTTACAGGGGATATAATCTAATATATGAAACTTTACCTTCACTTTAAATGAGTAAGGGGAAAATTACAGCTAAACACAAACACTGCAGAAATGTAAAAATAGCCTTGGTCCCAAACGGACAGAAAATGGAAAAGTGCTGTGGTCATTAAGGGGTTAAACTAAAGTACCCTAATGCGGCCAAACGTTTTTTAAAGCAAGCTATACTTTTAATGGAAAATGCAGAGCTCAATTAGAGAACTCATTGCACAAATACTACAAGTGATGAGTCTAGTGTTACACTCAAATGGAATCCACAATAGTGTAAAGTTCTGTTCTTTATGAGACCTGAACTAAAACATTGTTGTAAGCTAAGGAAACAAAGCAGTTCCAGCAGTTAAAGGGACAGTATACACCCATTTTCATATAATTGCATGTAACAGAAACTACTATAAACAATAATATGCCCAGATACTGATCTAAAAATCCAGTATAAAACCTTTTAAAAACTTACTTAGAAGCTCCTAGTTTAGCACAGTTGATGAGGTTAGGCTGGGACACCCACTGAAAGGGGTTGGGGAAACAGAAACAGCAGACACTTCCCCTGCCCTGCATATGAAAAGACAAATTACACAAACAGGAGCCAGCAGAAGTCAATAAACGCGGGTATACATCTGACACTTTGAGGCTTGATTAGGAGTCTGAAAATCATCACAGTGTTACTAAAAATAAGCAAAACTATACATTGTTAAAAAAAAACACCCCCTGATAATCTACAAAACATGTATGCAAAGAAAAATCTAGTGTACAATGTCCCTTTAACATTTAAACAAAAGGTTTTTAAAAAAAAAAAAAAATGTTTTGGGGAAGTATTAAAGGGACATTGAACCCAATTTTTTCCTTTCATGATTCAGATACAGCATGCAATTTTAAGCAACTTTCTAATTTACTCCTATTATAATTTTTTCTTCATTCTCTTGCTATCTTTATTTGAAAAGCAAGAATGTAAGTGCTGTCCAGAGTTCTGAATCAAAAATTGGTTGGCTCCTTAGCTTAGATGCCTTCTTTTTCAAATAAAGATAGTAAGAGAGAGAAGAAAAAACGATAACAGGAGTAAATTAGAAAGTTGCTTAAAATTGCATGCTCTATCTGAATCATGGAAGAAAAGATTTGGGTTTAGTATCCCTTTAAAGGTATATAGTATATGGCAATGGATGGGATAAAGGTTGTATTTGTATATGTGTGCATGTTTATTTGTTTTTTTAACAATTGCACACCATATCTGAATCTTGTAAGTTTAATGCAGACTACCATGTCTCTTTAATACATTTCTATCAGATCATTATGTATGTGTCAGCATTTTGAAGAAATGCTTTACAAAACTGCACTTCCTCAGTTATATACTAGGCATCTTTCTAGTCTGCCCAGTTCCTTCCTGCGGCCCTGCTTTGGCACAGATACATGGATCATGTCACGAGAGAACATAATCTTGTCGCTTAGAACTACAGCGTATAAATATTCTGCTGTTGCTTAGATTTATTTAGATTATTGATCAGTTGTCCTATTCATTTTGTCTATACATAAAACTATATAAGCTTCATATTCCATTCCCCCATCTTGCCTGTACACAAACAATATAGTTTAGGTTGGGAGGAGGTTAATTAATTATAGACAAAGGGGAGGATACACAATAGTGACCTTTCCTATTTGATGGATTAAAAAAATGATCTTTTAATGTTGCTCTGAACAAAAAGAAACATTTTTTTGTAATTATAATATTATAGATGTATATCTCTGTTTATCTGAAAATATACAAACACACACTACACATTACACACACACAAATAATGCACACACACACAAGCACATACTATAGACAGTACACACAACACAATGCACACACACACACACACACACACATTATACAAACCCTTACACACATACACACACATTATACACACTCTTACACACACACATTATACACACTCTTACACACATACACACACTCTTACACACACATACACACATTATACACACTCTTACACACATACACACACATATACACTCTTACACACACACACATTATACACACTCTTACACACATACACACACATTATACACACTCTTACACACACATACACACTCTTACACACACATTATACACACTCTTACACACATACACACTCTTACCCACACATTATACACACTCTTACACACACATACACACTCTTACACACACACATTATACACACTCTTACACACATACACACTCTTACACACACATTATACACACTATTACACACACATACACATAAACACACACACCTACACACACATAAACACACACTCCCATACTCACACACACACATTATACACACTCTTATACACACACATTATACACACTCTTACACACACATACACATGCATTATACACACTCTTACACATTATACACACTTACACACACACATTATACACACTCTTATACACACATATACACTCTTACACACACACACATTATACACACTCTTACACACATACACACACATTATACACACTCTTACACACACATACACACTCTTACACACACATTATACACACTCTTACACACATACACACACATTATACACACTCTTACACACATACACACTCTTACCCACACATTATACACACTCTTACACACACATTATACACACTATTACACACACATACACATAAACACACACACCTACACACACATAAACACACACTCCCATACTCTCACACACACACATTATACACACTCTTATACACACACATTATACACACTCTTACACACACATACACATGCATTATACACACTCTTACACATTATACACACTTACACACACACGTTATACACACATATATACACACATACACATTATACACACTCTTACGCACACACACATACATATACACACTTTTAAACTCTCACACATAAACACACACACATACACGCAAACACACATACATATACACACTTTTAAACTCACACACATAAACACACACACATACACACACACACACATGCATAAACACACACACACATACATACATGTGCCAGGCTTGCTGTGAGATTGCAAATATATCCAATAATAAAACTGATGCTGTAGTGTTTAGAAATATATTGTATTTAGTGGTTAGCCAGTTTATCTTTGTTACAAGTTATAGTATTAGTAAAAGTAGCTGTGTATTTAGGTTTGGGTCTTTCAAAGACATAGAAATCTGCTGTTCCCCTCACCACACATTCCAAGTGCTTTATTTAGATTTCTAAAATGTACCTCAGAGATATTACGGGTTTGGTTCCAGACCACCGCTATAAAACGAATATTACAATAAAGTGAGTCACACTATTTTTATGGTTTCCCAGTGCATATATAAGTTATGTTTACAGTGTACTTTAGTCTATGAAAGGGTTATAAATCTTTGAAAAACCTATACCAAAAAAAGATGTAGTATGAAAAGAAATATTAAGTATTATAAATTTACTTACTTTTAATAAAAAATAAAGTTTAAAAATTAAATTAATTTCTTATATTAAATTTTCCATTAACTAGCAGCAATGACCGCCTATAAAAGAGGCAGATTATTGCACAAAGTCTGCACCGTGCTTCATCCAATCATGATGGAGAAGGAGTATTCTAATTATGGTATATTATATATATTTCCCTCATCTCTAAAACATGCACTGGTCACACCTATCCTCAAAAAACCTTCCCTTGATCCAACCTCCCTTCCAATTACCGCCCTATTTCCCGTCTCCCTCTTGCCTCAAAGCTCCTCGAAAAACTAGTTTACGCACGTCTATCCCATTTCCTTACACTAAACTCTCTTCTTGACCCACTGCAATCTGGATTTCGTTCCCATCACTCTACAGAGACAGCAATTGTCAAGGTTACCAATGACCTACTTACAGCAAAATCCAAAGGCCACTTCTCTCTGCTTATCCTCCTTGACCTGTCTGCAGCCTTTGACACTGTTGACCACCCTCTTCTGCTCCAAACCCTCCAATCCTTCGGCATCTGTGACACAGCTCTCTCGTGGTTCTCTTCCTATCTGACTAACCGTACATTTAGTGTAGCCTTCTCCGGAGCATCCTCTGCCCCGTTACCACTTTCTGTTGGGGTACCTCAAGGCTCTGTCCTTGGTCCCCTTCTCTTCTCAATCTACACATCGTCACTAGGTTCCTTAATAAAGTCCCATGGGTTTCAATACCATTTGTATGCCGATGACACCCAGATCTACCTCTCTGCACCAGACCTACCTCCTTCCTTACTAACCCGTGTCACTAACTGTCTTTCTCACATCTCATCTTGGATGTCCTCTCACTACCTTAAGCTAAATCTCTCCAAAACTGAACTCCTTATTTTTCCCCCTTCTTCCAATGTCTCCACCCCCAAAATTTCTATAACTGTTGATAATTCCATCATTACCCCTACCCCGCTTGCCCGATGTCTTGGGGTCACACTTGACTCAGATCTTTCCTTCACTCCTCACATCCAGTCCTTGGCTAAAGCCTGCCGCTTTCACCTTAAAAACATTGCTAAAATTAGACATTTCCTTACACAAGATACAACCAAGATTTTAATCCACTCTCTCATCCTTTCCCGCCTCGACTACTGCAATTCCGTCCTCTCTGGTCTACCTAGCTGCCGCATAGCTCCTTTACAATCCATTATGAATGCCTCTGCCAGGCTCATCTTCCTTACTCGTCGCTCTTCATCTGCTGCACCTCTCTGCCAATCCCTTCACTGGCTTCCTCTTGCCTCTAGGATTAAACATAAAATCCTCACCCTGACATACAAAGCTCTCAACTGCACTGCTCCCCCCTTCATCTCAGAACTTGTCTCTAGATACTCTCCTTTCCGTCCCCTTCAATCAGCTCAGGATCTCCTTCTCTCCTCCTCTCTTGTTACTTCCTCACATTCACGTTTACAGGACTTCTCCAGACTGGCCCCCAGCTTGTGGAATTCCCTGCCTCGCTCCATAAGACTCTCCCCTAGTTTTAACAGCTTCAAGCACTCCCTAAAAACTCTACTATTCAGGGATGTATACAACCAACACTAACCTTTCCTAACGCCATTGCTTTCCCCTTGATCCCCGTAGATTGTAAGCCTATGGGCCCAGCTGTTTACAGATCGCTTCATAAGAGCCGACTACAACAGTGAAACTCTCGGCAGGGCCCTCTACCCACTCGACCCCTACAAAAGCTATCCTGTACACCGACTATGTTTACAGCGCTGCGGAATCTGTTGGCGCTCTACAAATACCTGATAATAATAATTATAATATTCATTATGCTATCTTGTGCCCAAAATTGCATGCGCAATAACAAACGTTGGTAAACGCATACACACTTATTATCAACCTTCCTGACGGACATCTTTGTTAATCCAAATTAGCACATGAGCAATTAAAGCATGACAATCAAAATTGCATTTATATTTCTTGCTCGTTAGCCCAGGGGTGTTTGTTGTACTTTACTAGTTTCCATAGCTTCTGCTGCTGCTCCTCCGTCCGCTCCCTTGGCAATGTCTGCAGTCTGGTGCGCACCTCCTCCTGACTGTGACGTCACAACCACGTTCCCTCTGTGTTTGCCGCTTGGTTGACAATGTGCCTCAATACAGAGCACAGAGGGGATCCACATTGCGCAAGTGTGAGACGGCGTGGATTACAACTGCGCATGCGGGCCGCCATGATGGTTCTACCTGGGTAGACCATCATCATAGGGCCTGCATAATGAGGAAAACTGTGGGTTTGGCAGCAATAAGAATTTTGAATCTAAAATACTGGTAAGCAGTAAGAAACCTTTAATAACTCCTAATTACAAATAATATTGATTTTTAATAATGTTTTAAAATAGCTAAAAAAAAATTGAGTTTACTATCCCTTTAAGTGTGTAATAGCATTAGGTCTAAACAAAAACAATGTACATTCCTTAATTTAAAAAAAATACCTTATTGCTAAAAAATGCTAATCATCAGCTGTGCCTTCCGTGAGTCGTAATCTTTTTGCTGTTTTAGCTGGTGGTGTGTGTGCGTGCATATACATCTATCTATCTATCTATCTATCTATCTATCTATATATATATATATATATATATATATATATATATATATATATATATATATATATAGTTGTGTGTGTCTACATATGTGTATTTATCTGTTTATATGTGGGAAAAATAATTTATATAGACTTGCTCGACGCAGGGTTACCACAAACCTTCAGTTTGTAAAAAATATCTGCAAAGTGCAATAATATGAGTTATGCCTGTAGTTATTTATTAACTCCTTTCTGACAGTAATATACATGTAGAGCTTTAAACTCCCTTTCATATATTAATCCTTTTATTTCCTGTAATACACATAGTGCAGAATTTACCTTGAAAGTGCCAGTAGCATACCCAAAGCAGTGATGTAACCCCCCATTGCAAGTATCATACAGAGAGCAGGAATTTAACCCCCATATACTCAGTAACACATTAATTCTATCATATAGGTCAGGCATTTAACCCCAATGTGTCCAGTAGCACATATAGTATTTTGAATTTACCCCTGTATAGACATTAATGGATACTTGAACCAATCAGTACAGTGGCAGAATTTTCAGGGTTGCAAAGGTCGTAGATGCAACTGTGCCCTGGAGTTCTGCCTCTGCTGGAGAAGCCCGGGATGTAAGGGGGACCCAGATGGTAGCGGGAGGGGACCAGGATGTAAATGGGGGGCAAACAGAATGGTTGCTTCTCCTTCTTCTGCCTCTGCTCACATTCACAGTGACATGACTTTCTATAGTGCTGCCAGCTGTGCAACGTAATCAGTGACCTGTGCAGTGAATATGACTGTGGTCTTTTGAGCTGGGATTAATATGGGTTCTGAGCTCAAATATGAATTGAATAGATAATTAAGTTTTGTTCTTAAAGTGAAGGTCAATTTTGGCATATTGCAATACACCATTGCAAACCTTAATATACAAATATGACAGTCGCTAAGTTTATATTTTTATAAAATTATTCGTTTTCCCAAAAAATATATATATCAAATACCTCCGTTCTAGCTATTCGCTCCGCCCCTACCACACTTCCTTATTTATCTGTTGTGACGTCGCTGTAGTTCCTACAAGCGGACTACGCTCGTTCACAACAGTATCTTCTAAATGCGCATGCGTTTCGTACACTCAGTAGCGATGGATATTACTTTAATATATATGACTGCAATAGCTTGGAAAATATGCAGCAAACATCGTAATCTGTCTTACTCTTTTTTTAAAATATATTGCCTCTGCTGCGATCGAGCGTTGTCGTGGATACAATCTACCAAGTGATTTTGAGAAGGGACAACGCATGCGCGTATCGTGAACGAGCAGGAGGAAGATGACTCGTTTTTTTTAACGCATGTGCAGAACTTCGTAGTGACGCGAGAGAAAAGGGGCTGGACGCCACGGGGTTAGAAGATATATTGGATACCAGGAATGTCACTCAATAACGGGAGTATGGTGGGCGGTTAATACGAAGAAAATGGAGAGGAATTAAAAGGTGAAAATAAATAATGTTAACAATAAATATAAATAAATTGATGAATGAACATAACTCTTAATTTAAGTGAGCTATTGGAAAATGTTAAGCAATGCTTCTGACTTGACCTTCACTTTAAAGTGAAGGTATTTTCAAAGGAAGCTGATGTTTAAAGGGATATTTCTTCTGTTAAGTGTGATCAGTCCACGGGTCATCATTACTTCTGGGATATTAACTGCTCCCCTACAGGAAGTGCAAGAGGATTCACCCAGCAGAGCTGCATATAGCTCCTCCCCTCTACGTCACTCCCAGTCATTCTCTTGCACCCAGCAACTAGATAGGTCGTGTGAGAGGACTATGGTGATTATACTTAGTTTTATATCTTCAATCAAAAGTTTGTTATTTTAAAATAGCACCGGAGTGTGTTATTACCTCTCTGGCAGAGTTTGAGGAAGAATCTACCAGAGTTTTGCTATGATTTTAGCCGGAGTAGTTAAGATCATATTGCTGTTCTCGGCCATCTGAGGAGTGAGGTAAACTTCAGATCAGGGGACAGCGGGCAGATGAATCTGCATAGAGGTATGTAGCAGTTTTTATTTTCTGACAATGGAATTGATGAGAAAATCCTGCCATACCGATATAATGTCATGTATGTATACTTTACACTTCAGTATTCTGGGAGAATGGTACTTCACTAGAATTACACTGTAAGAAAGACATAAAGCTGTTTAATAACTAGAGATTATGTTTAACGTTTTTGCTGGAATGTAAAATCGTTTTCATTTGCTGAGGTACTGAGTGAATAAATGTTTGGGCACCATTTTTCCACTTGGCAGTTGCTTAAATCTGTTTTTTCTGTCAGTTTCTGTTCTCCCTCACTGCTGTGTGTGTGAGGGAGGGGCGCTTTTACTATGCATCAAATATTTCAGTCAGCAACTCATTGTATTCCCTGCATGATCTGGTTCATCTCTACAGAGCTCAGGGGTCTTCAAAACTTATTTTGAGGGAGGTAATTTCTCTCAGCAGAGCTGTGAGAATTATAGTTTGACTGAAATAAAAACTTTTATTCTGTAATTTGTTTCCTGCTTTCAGAAATTGTTATCTTTGCTAATGGGATTAAACCTTTGCTAAAGTTGTGTTGTTTACAAGGATTGAGGCTATAACTGTTTCAATTTATTAATTTTTAACTGTCATAGATCTTCTGTGCTTCTTAAAGGCACAGTACGTTTTAATATTATTCTATTTGAATTGTATTTCCAAGTTGCAAGTTTATTTGCTAGTGTGTTAAACATGTCTGATTCAGAAGATGATACCTGTGTCATTTGTTGCAATGCCAAAGTGGAGCCCAATAGAAATTTATGTACTAACTGTATTGATGCTACTTTAAATAAAAATCAATCTGTACAAATTGAACAAATTTCACCAAACAACGAGGGGAGAGTTATGCCGACTAACTCGCCTCACGTGTCAGTACCTACATCTCCCGCTCAGAGGGAGGTGCGTGATATTGTAGCGCCGAGTACAGCTGGGCGGCCATTACAAATCACATTACAGGATATGGCTACTGTTATGACTGAAGTTTTGGCTAAATTACCAGAACTAAAAGGTAAGCGTGATCACTCTGGGGTGAGAACAGAGTGCGCTGATAATATTAGGGCCATGTCAGACACTGCGTCACAGGTGGCAGAACATGAGGACGGAGAACTTCATTCTGTGGGTGACGGTTCTGATCCAAACAGACTGGATTCAGATATTTCAAATTTTAAATTTAAACTGGAAAACCTCCGTGTATTACTAGGGGAGGTGTTAGCGGCTCTGAATGATTGTAACACAGTTGCAATACCAGAGAAAATGTGTAGGTTGGATAAATATTTTGCGGTACCGACGAGTACTGAGGTTTTTCCTATACCTAAGAGACTTACTGAAATTGTTACTAAGGAGTGGGATAGACCCGGTGTGCCGTTCTCACCCCCTCCGATATTTAGAAAAATGTTTCCAATAGACGCCACCACAAGGGACTTATGGCAAACGGTCCCTAAGGTGGAGGGAGCAGTTTCTACTTTAGCTAAGCGTACCACTATCCCGGTGGAGGATAGCTGTGCTTTTTCAGATCCAATGGATAAAAAGTTAGAGGGTTACCTTAAGAAAATGTTTGTTCAACAAGGTTTTATATTGCAACCCCTTGCATGCATTGCGCCGATCACGGCTGCAGCGGCATTCTGGATTGAGTCTCTGGAAGAGAACATTGGTTCAGCTACTCTGGACGACATTACGGACAGGCTTAGAGTCCTTAAACTAGCTAATTCATTCATTTCGGAGGCCGTAGTACATCTTACTAAACTTACGGCGAAGAATTCAGGATTCGCCATTCAGGCACGCAGGGCGCTGTGGCTAAAATCCTGGTCAGCTGATGTTACTTCTAAGTCTAAATTGCTTAATATACCTTTCAAAGGGCAGACCTTATTCGGGCCCGGGTTGAAAGAGATTATCGCTGACATTACAGGAGGTAAAGGCCATGCCCTGCCTCAGGACAAAGCCAAAGCCAAGACTAGACAGTCTAGTTTTCGTTCCTTTCGTAATTTCAAAGCAGGAGCAGCATCAACTTCCTCTGCACCAAAACAGGAAGGAGCTGTTGCTCGCTACAGACAAGGCTGGAAACCTAACCAGTCCTGGAACAAGGGCAAGCAGACTAGGAAACCTGCTGCTGCCCCCAAAACAGCATGAATTGAGGGCCCCCGATCCGGGATCGGATCTAGTGGGGGGCAGACTTTCTCTCTTCGCCCAGGCTTGGGCAAGAGATGTTCAGGATCCCTGGGCGCTAGAGATAATATCTCAGGGATACCTTCTGGACTTCAAATACTCTCCTCCAAGAGAGAGATTTCATCTGTCAAGATTGTCAACAATCCAGACAAAGAAAGAGGCTTTTCTACGCTGCGTACAAGAGCTCTTGTTAATGGGAGTAATCCATCCAGTTCCACGATCGGCACAGGGACAGGGGTTTTACTCAAATCTGTTTGTGGTTCCCAAAAAAGAGGGAACTTTCAGACCAATCCTGGACTTAAAGATCCTAAACAAATTCCTAAGAGTTCCATCGTTCAAGATGGAGACTATTCGGACAATTTTACCTATGATCCAAGAGGGTCAGTACATGACCACTGTAGATTTAAAAGATGCTTACCTGCACATACCGATTCACAAAGATCATTACCGGTACCTAAGGTTTGCCTTCCTAGACAGGCATTACCAGTTTGTGGCTCTTCCATTCGGATTGGCTACAGCGCCAAGAATCTTCACAAAGGTTCTGGGTGCTCTTCTGGCGGTACTAAGACCGCGGGGAATCTCGGTAGCTCCATACCTAGACGACATTCTGATACAAGCTTCAAGCTTTCAAACTGCCAAATCTCATACAGAGTTAGTGCTGGCATTTCTAAGGTCACATGGATGGAAGGTGAACGAAAAGAAAAGTTCACTCGTTCCACTCACAAGAGTTCCCTTCCTGGGGACTCTTATAGATTCTGTAGAAATGAAGATTTACCTGACAGAGGACAGGCTATCAAGACTTCAAAGTGCTTGCCGCACTCTTCATTCCATTCAACACCCGTCAGTGGCTCAATGTATGGAGGTAATCGGCTTAATGGTAGCGGCAATGGACATGGTACCCTTTGCACGCTTACACCTCAGACCACTGCAACTGTGCATGCTAGGTCAGTGGAATGGGGATTACTCAGACTTATCCCCTTCTCTGAATCTGGATCAAGAGACCAGAAATTCTCTTCTATGGTGGCTTTCTCGGCCACACCTGTCCAGGGGGATGCCATTCAGCAGACCAGACTGGACAATTGTAACAACAGACGCCAGCCTTCTAGGTTGGGGTGCCGTCTGGAATTCCCTGAAGGCTCAGGGACTATGGAGTCAGGAGGAGAGTCTCCTGCCAATAAACATTCTGGAATTGAGAGCAGTTCTCAATGCCCTCCTGGCTTGGCCCCAGTTGACAACTCGGGGGTTCATCAGGTTTCAGTCGGACAACATCACGACTGTAGCTTACATCAACCATCAGGGAGGGACAAGAAGCTCCCTAGCTATGATGGAAGTATCAAAGATAATTCGCTGGGCAGAGTCTCACTCTTGCCACCTGTCAGCAATCCACATCCCGGGAGTGGAGAACTGGGAGGCGGATTTCTTAAGTCGTCAGGCTTTTCATCCGGGGGAGTGGGAACTTCATCCGGAGGTCTTTGCCCAAATACTTCGACGTTGGGGCAAACCAGAGATAGATCTCATGGCGTCTCGACAGAACGCCAAGCTTCCTCGTTACGGGTCCAGATCCAGGGATCCAGGAGCAGTCCTGATAGATGCTCTGACAGCACCTTGGGACTTCAGGATGGCTTACGTGTTTCCAAACTTCCCGTTGCTTCCTCGATTGATAGCCAGAATCAAACAAGAGAGAGCATCAGTGATTCTAATAGCACCTGCATGGCCACGCAGGACTTGGTATGCAGACCTGGTGGACATGTCATCCTGTCCGCCTTGGTCTCTACCTCTGAAACAGGACCTTCTGATACAGGGTCCCTTCAAACATCAAAATCTAACTTCTCTGAAGTTGACTGCTTGGAAATTGAACGCTTAATTTTATCAAGACGTGGGTTTTCTGAGTCAGTTATTAGTACCTTAATACAGACTAGGAAACCTGTTACCAGAAAGATTTACCATAAGATATGGCGTAAATACCTACATTGGTGTGAATCCAAAGGTTACTCTTGGAGTAAGGTTAGGATTCCTAGGATATTGTCTTTTCTACAAGAAGGTTTAGAAAAGGGTTTATCTGCTAGTTCATTAAAGGGACAGATCTCAGCTCTGTCCATTCTGTTACACAAACGTCTGTCAGAAGTTCCTGACGTCCAGGCTTTTTGTCAGGCTTTGGCCAGGATTAAGCCTGTGTTTAAAACTGTTGCTCCACCATGGAGTTTAAACCTTGTTCTTAATGTTTTACAGGGCGTTCCGTTTGAACCCCTTCATTCCATTGATATAAAGTTGTTATCTTGGAAAGTTCTATTTTTAATGGCTATTTCCTCGGCTCGAAGAGTCTCTGAATTATCAGCCTTACATTGTGATTCTCCTTATTTGATTTTTCATTCGGATAAGGTAGTCCTGCGTACTAAACCTGGGTTCTTACCTAAGGTAGTTACTAACAGGAATATCAATCAAGAGATTGTTGTTCCTTCTTTATGCCCAAATCCTTCTTCAAAGAAGGAACGTCTACTGCACAACCTGGATGTAGTCCGGGCTCTAAAATTTTACTTGCAGGCAACTAAGGAATTCCGACAAACGTCTTCTCTGTTTGTCATTTACTCTGGGCAGAGGAGAGGTCAAAAAGCTTCCGCTACCTCTCTTTCTTTTTGGCTTCGTAGCATAATTCGTTTAGCTTATGAGACTGCTGGACAGCAGCCCCCTGAAAGAATTACAGCTCATTCTACTAGAGCTGTGGCTTCCACTTGGGCCTTCAAGAATGAGGCCTCTGTTGAACAGATTTGCAAGGCTGCAACTTGGTCTTCGCTTCATACTTTTTCCAAATTTTACAAATTTGACACCTTTGCTTCATCGGAGGCTATTTTTGGGAGAAAGGTTCTTCAGGCAGTGGTTCCTTCTGTATAAAGAGTCTGCCTATCCCTCCCGTCATCCGTGTACTTTTGCTTTGGTATTGGTATCCCAGAAGTAATGATGACCCGTGGACTGATCACACTTAACAGAAGAAAACATAATTTATGCTTACCTGATAAATTCCTTTCTTCTGTAGTGTGATCAGTCCACGGCCCGCCCTGTTTTTAAGGCAGGTAAATATTTTTTAATTTATACTCCAGTCACCACTTCACCCTTGGCTTTTCCTTTCTCGTTGGTCCTTGGTCGAATGACTGGGAGTGACGTAGAGGGGAGGAGCTATATGCAGCTCTGCTGGGTGAATCCTCTTGCACTTCCTGTAGGGGAGCAGTTAATATCCCAGAAGTAATGATGACCCGTGGACTGATCACACTACAGAAGAAAGGAATTTATCAGGTAAGCATAAATTATGTTTTTACAAAAAAAAAAATTAATGTTTTTACTCCTATTATTAATTTTTCTTTGTTATCTTGGTATCTTTATTTGAAAAAGCAGGAATGTAAGTTTACGAGCCGACCTATTTTTGGTTCAGCACCTGGGTAGTGCTTGCTGATTGGTGGCTAAATGTAAGAAACAATTTGGGTTCAGTATCCGTTTAAGGCAAAGTGGTTTGTGTTCAAGAATTAATGCTTTATCACTATGCACAGAGTGCCTCCAAGTACAGTTTACATAACTTGCTTCAACTAGAAAATGTTTGTGTTTAATAATAACGAAAAAAAAATTGTTTTAAAAACATGCCTTTTTTTGGTGGGGGGGCATTCATAGTGGGTTTAAAATGTGCTATCCTCTAAAAATCTAGCATTGTAAGTTTTGTCAGTGAAGTCTCTTTTTCTAGAGCTGTCCTGACAATTTTCTAGCTGTGTTCTAACTTCGCAAAATACATATTTAGTACCCTGAAATAAACAATGCAAGCCTCTAACAACACATTACTATGACTACACGCACAATATGTTTACCTATGTGACTGCTATTGATCATGTATTATTTTTTATTGCATTCATTAAATTGATAGGAAAGAGAGAAAAAAAATGCTCCAATGTGTTGAAACTGCATCATGCACCCCAATTGGCAGGTACAATTTGTGAAACTCCCTGGGCAGCACCTAGATTGTCTACTAATGATATAGCTTTATGGTAGTTTGTTGTATTTTTATTTGTATTGGGAGTTTTTCTTCTTCTTTTTCCTATTTCATTTCCCTGTTCATTTCCCTATGTAGGTGCTGCCCATTCATTTCTAGCACAAAGGGCTCGATTTATCAAGCCCTTCTCCTCCCTTCGACTGCAGGTTCTCACAAGAGAACGTGCAGTCAGGAGTTATCATGCAGCGGTCATCAGTCTGCTGCTTCCTACCCTCTTCTCCACCTCTTAATTAATTTTAATTGACAGCTCCTGCCCGCACATGATTAGCTGTATGCGGGCAGTGGTCGGGGTCACATGCGAGCTCTAAATAGCGCTCGTGTGCAATGTTAAATGCGGGCAGCGGATTGCTGCCCGCCAGAGGAGAGCTGGGGCGGACAGGGGCGAATATGTACACCCCTGTCCGCCCTTGATTGATAAATCAAGCCCATTGTGTTCACGTATGAACAAAAAAGGACCGCTGTCATTTCAGTTTTGAATAGAAGCATTTTGACAATATACTTGTTTTATCAAAATTCTTCTAGTAAAAGCTATCACTGTTTCAGTGGCATATGTACATATGCTGTGCAGGCCCATGCATCCACATTCAAATAGTGTGCCGGTGTTCTGTCAGATTCACCTACCCAAGTACTACGAATGCGCTAGTCAGAAAATCTGACAGAACACAAACATTGTCTATCAGATTTTCCTACCACTTGAGTCCGCATTCGGCAATTACGTCACCGCTTCACTGAGTGAAGGAAGTGTAATTATTTCCACAACCCCTATCAAATTTTCCCTCCTAAGTTCGCATGAACATATACACGTCAGCACATTCCACAGATCAGCTGTGGAATGCGATGACGTCATTTACGCATGCGCCTTAGCAGCGGTGGGAAAATTTGATAGAACACCCGCTCAGAAAGAGAGAACTGGCATGTATCAATTCATCAATTGCTTTTTTGTGTGATACAAGCCATTGCTATCTCTTTAATCAGGTTTGATATTTGAATGCTTGTGCACGGGAGTATGCGCATATACCACTAAAACAGTGATAACTTTTACTAGAACCATTTGCTAATGGAAATGTTTCTATTTAAATTTTATATGCACTTTTTTTTACTATTATCCCATTAAAGGTCAATTTATTATATTTAAAATCAGGAAATGAAATATCGCAGATCACAGAGCAAGAAACGTAAATGTCACACCAACCATCAGTTAAAAAATGATTGTACTTTAGCTGCCAAATAAAGTATGATTGGGACAAAATATAAAAATATTACATACATAAAATGTATTATTAAGTACATTCAAATATGTTATTGTTACTGTGAATCTTGCTTATTTGTAAAGTATTTTCACCATTTAAATGCTAGTGTTGAAGATATTTTCGCTACCAGCACAGGCATTAAACTCATGATTCTTTAACAATGTCTGTTAGCTGCTTTGTAATCTTTTATTTATAAGCAATTATTATACCATCATCAGCAGAACATTCATAATTAAAATGCCTATTAATGCATACATATATTCTTAAATACATTGAACTATCCAAAGAAAATGTATTAAATTATATTAATTTGGGCTTCTTAACTGGAATGGGTAGTTTCTGTGAATACAATTTAAAAAGAACATACAAGGTTAGAAAAATAGTAAACAATATTGTGTAATTGTTAAAAGTATCATATTTAGACATCAATCCATTTTAGGATATTGTAGAGAATCTACATATTATTGAATGTGCATCTGGATACATGCAAACAGGCTAAGGACTTCAAACTATATTGATACCAAAGATGTACACTGTGTAAGGAGGTATAGGGGCTTTAAAAATGTGATGGAGGGTTGTCTTGAAAGAAAATAAATATTGAAAGTGTACCAGATAGAAAGAAGGGGTTACACTATGCTAATAGCGACAGAAATGTGGGATACAGCCAATATGGGAGCTTTGTTTTCCTGTCATTCCTTCCACTTTCCACTATAAACCCGGAACTGCCCCGCCTCACAGAATTCTGGACTTCATTAGCTTCACCTACAGAATGCCCTAACCCGCCCATGAATAAATTGAACATATCAGCTCAGCTCCTCCCCTGAGCTATTGAAGCTCTGTCCAAACCTCCTGGTCCTTGATACCAACCAGTAAAATGTTTGGAGAGCAAAATGCTTATATATAACTATATAAAAAATATGCAATATAAGGTACTCAATTTTACTACGCTTGACAATAAGATGGTGGACCCTATTCTCTAAGGGGCCGATTTACCAAGCGGTTAATCTGCCCCAATGCAGCTGTTTCCGCACAAGCCTTCAGGCTTGCCGAAAACAGCAGTTAAGAAGCAGCGGTCTTAAGATCAGGGAGTCCATTTATCATTGTGCGGGCGGACATGTTCCGCTATAGTGAACCATGTCCACCGCACATCGATAAATGCCTACAGCATACACTGTCGGCATTTATCATTGCACCAGCAGTTCTTGTGAACTGCTGGTGCAATGCCGCCCCCTGCAGATTCACGGTCAATCGGCCGTTAGCAGGCAGTGTCAATCAGCCCGATCGTACATGATCGGGTGGATTGCTATACACCGCCTCAGAGGCGGCGTATTAGGACCGCTGCTTAACTCCTGTTTCCGGAGAGCCTGAAAGCTCGTGCAGAAACAAGGGGAACAGGGGCCATTCGGCCCTTGTTAAATAGACCCCCAGAACTGCTTGTGCAATGCTAAATGCCCACAGCGTATGCTGTCGGCATTCAGCGATGTCGGGCAGACATGATCCGCTCAGCGGATCATATCCGCCCGACATATGATAAATCGGCCCCTAAATCTCTACATTCAGGCAAACATTATTTTGAAGATCAATAAATGCTACAAGGTTCTAAATGGGATTTTACCTTAAAGGGACAGTCTAGAATTTCTATTATTTAAAAAGGTAGATAATCCCTTTATTACCCATTCCCCAGTTTTGCGTAACTAACGCAGTTATATTAATATACTTTTTACCTCTTTGATTACCTTATATCTAAGCCTTCAGTTCTTTCGACAGACATGCATTTTAGACAATCAGTGCCCTCTCATAAGTAACGTCACAGGCATGAGCACAATGGTATCTATATGGCACACATGAACTAACGCTCTCTAGCTAACGCTCTCTAAGCTAACCCCCTTTTTTTGCCATGGCACATTTTTTTACATTAAAAAATCCTGCGGCACACCACCATCCCAAAATTTTACAAAATCACACATTGTAGCCTAATCATACAGTGTATGTGTATATATATATATATATATATATATATATATATATATATATATATATATATATATATATATATATATATATATAAACAATTTAGTACATTTTAGTCAATTAAATTAAATTGATACATATTTGTTTTGCAATATATACATACACACACATACTATGGGTATGGAATATCGCAAGTCTAGCCCATCAGCATATTACTATATTTACCTGTGTGTGTACTTGTCTGAATAGGAAGCCTTGGTGTTATTTTTGTATATTCAGCCATTCACTTTCCAGGTATGATAGACACACTTTTTTTTTTTTAACCAAAGCACCAGCTTTATCATACCTCCCAACATTTAATATAGCCAAAGAGGGACACTTTTCTCCCCGTTAACAGAGCTCATCTAGCCGCCCCCCACAAATAGAGGGGACACACATATTTACACACACACATATTATACATACTCATACACACTCTTTACACACACACACACACATTTACACACGCTCATACATATTTATACACACTAATAAACACATATTCATACACACATAAATATTTACACACACACACTCATATATACACACACATACGCACACACATTTACACACCCACATTTATACGCACACACTGATAAACACATAATCACACACACACACATATTCATGCACACATATACATATTTACACACACACTTACACCTACACATATATACATACACACACTCACACATTTATACACATATTGATAAACAATTAATCACACACACACACACACATATTCATATACATATTTACACACACACACACTCATATTTATTAAAACACATTTAGGAAATGGTACTAGGTCCGTATATGTAAAAATAGCACACTAGCAAAGGCAACCTGACAGCCTAGTTCCTAAACATACCACATGACCTTAACCTTGTATATGCCAAGGGGAAAAGTAATACTGATGTACCCAGACCACATGATGAAGTATACAGAATCCTAATGCTTTAAATATAAGGGCAATATTCCCCAATTGGCTAATTTATCACCACTCCATTCGATAGCCAGATCGTAACTAATTCCTTTCCCATAAGTCCTTATGCCCCAGCCCCATTAATTCCCCCTGGTACTTAACCCATAGTTGTGCTGCTGCTTCCTGGTGCTTACTGCGATCCTGGGTGCTGCTGCCCTGCACTGGGTCGGGGAGGGGGTACTGTTGACCGCTGTTGGGGTAAGTTCTGGCTCATGTACAAAACACTTTACTTGTTCCATTGCAAAGATAAGCCATAGGAAACCACAGAAATATTGTACAGTGAAGAAGAGATAGAATGTAATGGTGCTATGCAGTCACACTGCCAATAAGAACCCCCAATGCTGCCTGATGAAAAAGGGGAATGGTAGAGCCGAGAGCGCTAAACCTTTACAATGGTTGTAGTTGAGGCTTTACCACTTTTTGTCCAGCAGCGCTACTGAGTTGCGCTCCTGACTCGGGTTAGCTCGCTCCACATTAATCTTTTTATTCAGAATGTGTAGTTATCTATGCCGAGTCAGAAAGGGCAACTCAGTATCACAACTGGACAAAATGTGGTAAAGAGTCTTTACCGATGATGTGAAGCTGATCTGCTGGCAGGTACACTGGCTGAATGTAGCAGGGCCTGCAGGGGTGAGCTTGGAGCCCACAGCCCCCCGGTTACTTACCGCCATGGTTGTTGTCCTGCTCCTAGGTGCTACCAGTGCTGCTGGGTGCTGATGCCCTGGCCAGGGGAGATATGTTCCACCGGTTCTATGCCGTTGCGCTGCCATGAACCAATGAATGCTGAGCTGAATATGGGAGCAACTAAGTAGCGTGCACGCGGCTGATTACAAAAATGTAAAAATCTGAACCAGTCAGCGTGAAGCTGATCTGCTGGCGGGAACGCTGTGACGTGTGTGAATGTGTGACAGTGTAAATGTAGCAGGGATGAGCTTGAAAGCGTGCATTTAAGTTAACTTGTTATTGTTCCCACTTCCTTCTCTTATTCACAGGACATTGCACATGATAACACATCATTCTGCTTATTTATGAACTGCAGCATAACTAAAATGATGATGAAATTTAAAAAAAATAATTTTAAACTAAAATGTTGATGAATCCTGTCAGTCTGCCGCGGCACACCTGAGTATCTCTCACGGCACACTAGTGTGCCACGGCACACTGGTTGAAAATCACTGCTCTATATGATTCCAATTCTCTGCTAGATTGTAAGCTCCTATGTGAGTTCCCATAGAGGGATAGTGTACTTGGATTTGTTTCTCCCTTTAATATGTTCCCAATGATACATTTTACCATCTGAAGTGCATTAAATTGCTTACAAATAGCTTATTTACCTTTATTTTGTCATTTGAAAGAGCTGTTTTAGCCTGTTGTATCTCCACCTAAAATAAAAATGTCAATACTTAAGTACTGGTTATTGAAAAGCTATGCAAACAAGAAGGCTTAGAAGAAATTACACTCCCTGTGGTGGTGGAACATAGAGATACTAAAATGTAAATTTGTCATTGTTCTCTTTAAGTATTTGCTGAGCTATGTATTGACAGATAAGATAAGGAGGATTTTGTGTAAATATAGAGGAATATGCAAATGAGGTCTGCTGTCCCTACAAGCTTAGCCCATTTGATTGGGTTGCGGTTTCATATACAAAAATATACCTAGGAGCAAATTTCCATACATTTTAAACACTGCAGCTGGTATAACAAGTCATTGGAAACGCAATAATTATAATTAATTAATTATACAGTACACTGTCCCTTTAACTCTTTTGTATCAGGTTTTTAATTGTTTTTTTGTTTTATTTTGTTCTCATTATGTATTTAATCTACCCAATAAAGTGCTGCTGAATATGTCAGAACTCTATAAATAAACTATAATTTAACAATCCAGCTTCTCTAGTCCAACTTCCAAAAAACACTTGTAGATCTGTCCGTACCTCCTAATCACCTGAACATAGCATTAAAGGGACACTGAACCCAAATTTTTTCTTTCATGATTCAGATAGAGCATGAAATTTTAAGCAACTTTCTAATTTACTCCTATTATCAATTTTTCTTCGTTCTCTTGCTATCTTTATTTGAAAAAGAAGGCATCTAAGCTAAGGAGCCAGACAGTTTTTGGTTCAGTGTACTGGACAGCGCTTGTTTATTGGTGGGTGAATTTATCCACCAATAAGCAAGAACAACTCAGGTTGTTCACTAAAAATGAGCTGGCATCAAAACTTACATTCTTGCTTTTCAAATAAAGATACCAAGAGAATTAAGAAAATTTGATAAGATGAGTAAATTAGAAAGTTGCTTAAAATTGCATGCTCTATCAGAAACACGAAAGAAAAAATTTGGGTTCAGTGTCCCTTTAACTCATAATAAATACCACTCCAATGAACCCCATGCCCAATGAGATACTATCAATGCTCTCCCCACCCCACGGGGAGGCTATCCTAATGCCACAACTGCCCTTGATTAGGATACTTAAAAGAAGGACTAGCACCCCTACCCAAAGCTATGACAAAAAAAACCAAACCACAAGCAAGAAAACCAAATATATTGTACTAAAGCTTCTCCAGAAAGATGTGGCATGCAGGATCAACCACTCTGCCCCTTTAAATACACTTTCCCTCAGCCCAACCTATCAAAGGCCCCTTCCCACTATTCCCCATCCCCACTATTCTCTCTCTTCCTGTCCAGGAGCCATCTTTTTTTGGCCTCAAAAACTTAAAGCAACATGAAATTCCACATATTTCTTTCAGGATTCAGAGCATACAATTTTAAACAACTTTACAATTATTCTATTGCACTACTAGGAGCAAGATGAACACAACTAGTTAGCCAATCACAAGAAACAAATGTTTGCAGGCACCAATCACCAGCTAGCTCCCAATAGCGTATGCTATGTACATGTTCTTTTTCAACAATGGATACCAAAAGAACAAAGTACATTTGAATATAGAAGTGAATTTAAAATTGTCTAAAATGAAATGCTCTTTCTGAATCATGCAAGTTTAATTTTGACTTTCCTATCCCTTTAAAGGGACATTAAACACTTTGAGATGGTAATATAAACTGATAAATTGTATATAATAAAACAACTCTGCAATATACTTTCATTATTTATTTTGTCCTCTTTGCCTGTAATTCCATTCTGAAATTGTGAGCTTTTCAGTTCCTGTTAGAATTGGAAGTGCAGAACACTGTTAAAGGACCAGTCAACACCGTAGATTTGCATAATCAACAAAAGCAAGATAACAAGACAATGCAATAGCACTTAGTCTGAACTTCATATGGAGTAGTAGATTTTTTTTCTGACAATTTTAAAAGTTATGTCTTTTTCCACTCCCCCTGTACCATGTGACAGCCATCAGCCAATCACAAATGCATACACGTACCATGTGACAGCCATCAGCCAATCACAAATGCATACACACTTATTCTTGAACATGCTCAGTAGGTGCTTGTGACACAAAAAGTTTAAATATAAAAAGACTGTGCACATTTAGTTAATGGAAGTAAATTGGAAAGTTGTTTACAATGGCATGCTCTATATGAATAATGAAAGTTTAATTTTGATTGAGTGCCCCTTTAAATCCAGCACAACCATTGGTTGCACACTCTAGTGACCTATTTATAACTGACCCTAATTGGCCACAGCAGAGAAGGTAACACAAGTTACAACATGGCAGCTCCCAGTGTTTTAGAGACACTAAAACTTTACACTTATTTTGTCACTTTTTAAACAACTAATGAAACTTTAAAAAATACATCTACATGTTAATCATGGACTAATCTTTTCTTTGAATGCATCATTCTATCTAGCATGTATTTAGTGTTTAATGTCCCTTTAAGTTGTTTTAAGTGAGATGTTCTTCTTAATACGTATTGTCTTATATTTTGGTTTTACATGCACTGCATATGTTTAAAAAGACAATGCTACTAAGGTTTGCTTTGTCCTTATTGAAGGTTATGTTCAAATTAGTATTTGTATTGTTGATTACCACTTTAATAAAAAACAAAAAAAAACTATACTTCTGTTTTCAGTATTATTTCTTGGTTAGCTTGTTCCTTCCTCTCTCCATGGGAACAGATTTGTATAGTTTCTAAATGTTTGTCAATTCCGCAATATTATTTTTAAAATCTATTAGGAAAGCAAATGAAGAGTTTCTGTAAGAGGTGTGTGTGTGTGTGATTGAGTGAGTTGTGTGTGTGTGGTGTATCCATATGTGTGTGTAAGTCTGTGTGTATGCATGTGTATATATTTATGTATGTGTGTGCGTGTGTGTTTGGTGTATCCATATGTGTATGTGTAAGTCTGTGTGTATGCATGTGTATATATTTATGTATGTGTGTGTTTGGTGTATCCATATGTGTGTGTGTAAGTCTGTGTGTATGCATGTGTATATATTTATGTATGTGTGTGTGTTTGGTGTATCCATATGTGTGTGTGTGAGTCTGTGTGTATGCATGTGTATATATTTATGTATGTGTGTGTGTTTGGTGTATCCATATGTGTGTGTGTGAGTCTGTGTGTATGCATGTGTATATATTTATGTATGTGTGTGTGTTTGGTGTATCCATATGTGTGTATGTATGTGGTGTATCCATATGTGTGTGTGTGTTCTTCTGTGTGTATGTCTGTGAATGCATGTGTATATATGTATGTGAGTGTGGTGTATTCATATGTGTATGTCTGTGTGTATGCATGTGCATGTGTATATATTTATGTATGTGTATATATTTATGTATGTGTATATATTTATGCATGTGTATATATTTATGTATGTGTATATATTTATGTATGTGTGTGAGTGTGGTGTATCCAGATGTGTGTGTATGTATTTGCATGTGTATATATTTATACATGTGCATGTGTATATATTTATGTATGTGCATGTGTATATATTTATGCATGTGTATATATTTATGTATGTGTGTGAGTGTGGTGTATCTATATGTGTGTGTGTATGCATGTGCATGTGAATATATTTATGTATGTGTGTGGGTGTGGTGTAGCCATATGTGTGTGTGTATGTATGTGCATGTGTATATATTTATGCATGTGCATGTGTATATATTTCTTTTGCAAGATGTACCGAGTCCACGGATTCATCCTAACTTGTGGGATATTGTCCTTCCTGACAGGAAGTAGCAAAGAGAGCACCACAGCAGAGCTTTCTATATAGCTCCCCCCTTAAAGGGACAGTTTACTCAAAAATGTTCTCCCCTTTAATTTGTTCCCAATGATCTACTTTACCTGCTGGAGTGTATTAAATTGTTTACAAGTAGCTCCTTTACCCTTATATTGGCATTTGAAATTGTTGATTTAGCATGTGGTATCCCCACCTATTCTGAAAGTTTGTGGCCGCGCGTACCAGCTATAGATAAGCTTTGTAAACACAGCCAGCAGAAGAAATTACACTCCCAGTGTGATAAAGCAGAGATAAGGTAATAAAATGTTGATTTTCCATTGTTCTCTCAAAGTACTGGTGATTGTTTTAAGGACAGATATAAGATAAAGAAGCAGGCATATGTACACAATGTGATACAGTAATGAGATCGGATTATACCTACAAGCTCAACCCATTTTATTAGGTTTTGGCTTCAAACACAAAATCAGAGCTTTAATATACAGAAATAAGCCTTAAAAAGAAAATTTCTTTCATGTAATTAGCAAGAGTCCATGAGCTAGTGACGTATGGGATATACATTCCTACCAGGAGGGGCAAAGTTTCCCAAACCTCAAAATGCCTATAAATACACCCCTCACCACACCCACAAATCAGTTTTACAAACTTTGCCTCCTATGGAGGTGGTGAAGTAAGTTTGTGCTAGATTCTACATTGATATGCGTTCAGCAGCAGGTTGGAGCCCGGTTTTCCTCTCAGCGTGCAGTGAATGTCAGAGGGATGTGAGGAGAGTATTGCCTATTTGAATGCAATGATCTCCTTCTACGGGGTCTATTTCATAGGATCTCTGTTATCGGTCGTAGAGATTCATCTCTTACCTCCCTTTTCAGATCGACAATATACTCTTATATATACCATTACCTCTACTGATTCTCGTTTCAGTACTGGTTTGGCTTTCTACTACATGTAGATGAGTGTCCTGGGGTAAGTAAGTCTTATTTTCTGTGACACTCTAAGCTATGGTTGGGCACTTTTATATAAAGTTCTAAATATATGTATTCAAACATTTATTTGCCTTGACTCAGGATGTTCAACGTTCCTTATTTCAGACAGTCAGGTTCATATTTGGGATAATGCATATGAATAAATCAATTTTTTTCTTACCTTAAAATTTGACTTTTTTTCCCTGTGGGCTGTTAGGCTCGCGGGGGCTGAAAATGCTTCATTTTATTGCGTCATTTTTGGCGCAGACTTTTTTGGCGCAAATTTTTTTTTTCTGTTTCCGGCGTCATACGTGTCGCCGGAAGTTGCGTCATTTTTGACGTTTTTTTTGCGCCAATAGTGTCGGCGTTCCGGATACGGCGTCATTTTTGGCGCCAAAAGCATTTAGGCGCCAAATAATGTGGGCGTCTTTTTTGGCGCTAAAAAATATGGGCGTCACTATTGTCTCCACATTATTTAAGTCTCATTATTTATTGCTTCTGGTTGCTAGAAGCTTGTTCACTGGCATTTTTTCCCATTCCTGAAACTGTCATTTAAGGAATTTGATCAATTTTGCTTTATATGTTGTTTTTTCTATTACATATTGCAAGATGTCCCAGATTGACACTGAGTCAGAAGATACTTCTGGAAAAACGCTGCCTGGTGCTGGATCTACCAAAGTTAAGTGTATCTGCTGTAAACTTGTGGTATCTATTCCTCCAGCTGTTGTTTGTAATGAATGTCATGACAAACTTGTTAATGCAGATAATATTTCCTTTAGTAATGTTACATTACCTGTTGCTGTTCCATCAACATCTAATACTCAGAGTGTTCCTGTTAACATAAGAGATTTTGTTTCTAAATCCATTAAGAAGGCTATGTCTGTTATTCCTCCTTCTAGTAAACGTAAAAGGTCTTTTAAAACTTCTCATTTTTCAAATGAATTTTTAAATGAACATCATCATTCTGATTCTGATAATGGTTCCTCTGGTTCAGAGGATTCTGTCTCAGAGGTTGATGCTGATAAATCTTCATATTTATTCAAAATGGAATTTATTCGTTCTTTACTTAAAGAAGTCTTAATTGCATTAGAAATAGAGGATTCTGGTCCTCTTGATACTAAATCTAAACGTTTAAATAAGGTTTTTAAATCTCCTGTAGTTATTTCAGAAGTTTTTCCTGTCCCTGATGCTATTTCTGAAGTAATCTCCAGGGAATGGAATAATTTGGGTAATTCATTTACTCCTTCTAAACGTTTTAAGCAATTATATCCTGTGCCATCTGACAGATTAGAATTTTGGGACAAAATCCCTAAAGTTGATGGGGCTGTCTCTACTCTTGCTAAACGTACTACTATTCCTACGGCAGATAGTACTTCCTTTAAGGATCCTTTAGATAGGAAGATTGAATCCTTTCTAAGAAAAGCTTACTTATGTTCAGGTAATCTTCTTAGACCTGCTATATCTTTAGCGGATGTTGCTGCAGCTTCAACTTTTTGGTTAGAAGCTTTAGCGCAACAAGTAACAGATCATAATTCTCATAGCATTGTTAATCTTCTTCAACATGCTAATAATTTTATTTGTGATGCCATCTTTGATATCATTAGGGTTGATGTCAGGTATATGTCTCTAGCTATTTTAGCTAGAAGAGCTTTATGGCTTAAAACTTGGAATGCTGATATGTCTTCTAAGTCAACTTTGCTTTCCCTTTCTTTCCAGGGTAATAAATTATTTGGTTCTCAGTTGGATTCTATTATCTCAACTGTTACTGGAGGGAAAGGAACTTTTTTACCACAGGATAAAAAATCTAAAGGTAAATTTAGATCTAATAATCGTTTTCGTTCCTTTCGTCACAATAAGGAACAAAAGCCTGATCCTTCACCCACAGGAGCGGTATCAGTTTGGAAACCATCTCCAGTCTGGAATAAATCCAAGCCTTTTAGAAAACCAAAGCCAGCTCCCAAGTCCACATGAAGGTGCGGCCCTCATTCCAGCCCAGCTGGTAGGGGGCAGATTACGATTTTTCAAAGAAATTTGGATCAATTCAATTCACAATCTTTGGATTCAAAACATTGTTTCAGAAGGGTACAGAATTGGCTTCAAGATAAGGCCTCCTGCAAAGAGATTTTTTCTTTCCCGTGTCCCAGTAAATCCAGCGAAGGCTCAAGCATTTCTGAAATGTGTTTCAGATCTAGAGTTGGCTGGAGTAATTATGCCAGTTCCAATTCTGGAACAGGGGCTGGGGTTTTATTCAAATCTCTTCATTGTACCAAAGAAGGAGAATTCCTTCAGACCAGTTCTGGATCTAAAAATATTGAATCGTTATGTAAGGATACCAACATTCAAAATGGTAACTATAAGGACTATCCTGCCTTTTGTTCAGCAAGGGCATTATATGTCCACAATAGATTTACAGGATGCATATCTGCATATTCCGATTCATCCAGATCACTATCAGTTTCTGAGATTCTCTTTCCTAGACAAGCATTTCCAGTTTGTGGCTCTGCCGTTTGGCCTAGCAACAGCTCCAAGAATTTTTACAAAGGTTCTCGGTGCCCTTCTGTCTGTAATCAGAGAACAGGGCATTGTGGTATTTCCTTATTTGGACGATATCTTGGTACTTGCTCAGTCTTCACATTTAGCAGAATCTCATACGAATCGACTTGTGTTGTTTCTTCAAGATCATGGTTGGAGGATCAATTTACTGAAAAGTTCATTGATTCCTCAGACAAGGGTAACCTTTTTAGGTTTCCAGATAGATTCAGCGTCCATGACTCTGTCTCTGACAGACAAGAGACATCTAAAATTGATCTCAGCTTGTCGAAACCTTCAATCACAATCATTCCCTTCGGTAGCCTTATGCATGGAAATTCTAGGTCTTATGACTGCTGCATCGGACGCGATCCCCTTTGCTCGTTTTCACATGCGACCTCTTCAGCTCTGTATGCTGAACCAGTGGTGCAGGGATTACACAAAGATATCTCAAGTAATATCTTTAAAACCGATTGTACGACACTCTCTGATATGGTGGACAGATCACCATCGTTTAGTTCAGGGGGCTTCTTTTGTTCTTCCGACCTGGACTGTAATTTCAACAGATGCAAGTCTGACAGGTTGGGGAGCTGTTTGGGGGTCTCTGACAGCACAAGGGGTTTGGGAATCTCAGGAGGTGAGATTACCAATCAATATTTTGGAACTCCGTGCAATTTTCAGAGCTCTTCAGTCATGGCCTCTTCTAAAGAGAGAATCGTTCATTTGTTTTCAGACAGACAATGTCACAACTGTGGCATACATCAATCATCAAGGAGGGACTCACAGTCCTCTGGCTATGAAAGAAGTATCTTGGATACTGGTATGGGCGGAATCCAGCTCCTGTCTAGTTTTTGCGGTTCATATCCCAGGTATAGACAATTGGGAAGCGGATTATCTCAGTCGCCAAACGTTACATCCGGGCGAATGGTCTCTTCACCCAGAGGTATTTCTTCAGATTGTTCAAATGTGGGGACTTCCAGAAATAGATCTGATGGCTTCTCATCTAAACAAGAAACTTCCCAGGTATCTGTCCAGATCCAGGGATCCTCAAGCGGAAGCAGTGGATGCATTGTCACTTCCTTGGAAGTATCATCCTGCCTATATCTTTCCGCCTCTAGTTCTTCTTCCAAGAGTAATCTCCAAGATTCTGAAGGAATGCTCGTTTGTTCTGCTGGTGGCTCCAGCATGGCCTCACAGGTTTTGGTATGCAGATCTTTTCCGGATGGCCTCTTGCCAACCGTGGACTCTTCCGTTAAGACCAGACCTTCTGTCGCAAGGTCCTTTTTTTCATCAGGATCTCAAATCCTTAAATTTAAAGGTATGGAGATTGAACGCTTGATTCTTAGTTAAAGAGGTTTCTCTGACTCTGTGATTAATACTATGTTACAGGCTCGTAAATCTATATCTAGGAAGATATATTATAGAGTCTGGAAGACTTACATTTCTTGGTGTCTTTCTCATCATTTTTCCTGGCATTCTTTTAGAATTCCGAGAATTTTACAGTTTCTTCAGGATGGTTTGGATAAAGGTTTGTCTGCAAGTTCCTTGAAAGGACAAATCTCTGCTCTTTCTGTTCTTTTTCACAGAAAGATTGCTAATCTTCCTGATATTCATTGTTTTGTACAAGCTTTGGTTCGTATAAAACCTGTCATTAAGTCAATTTCTCCTCCTTGGAGTTTGAATTTGGTTCTGGGGGCTCTTCAAGCTCCTCCGTTTGAACCTATGCATTCATTGGACATTAAATTACTTTCTTGGAAAGTTTTGTTTCTTTTGGCCATCTCTTCTGCTAGAAGAGTTTCTGAATTATCTGCTCTTTCTTGTGAGTCTCCTTTTCTGATTTTTCATCAGGATAAGGCGGTGTTGCGAACTTCTTTTAAATTTTTTCCTAAGGTTGTGAATTCTAACAACATTAGTAGAGAAATTGTGGTTCCTTCATTATGTCCTAATCCTAAGAATTCTAAGGAGAGATCATTGCATTCTTTGGATGTAGTTAGAGCTTTGAAATATTTTGTTGAAGCTACTAAGAATTTCCGAAAGACTTCTAGTCTATTTGTTATCTTTTCTGGTTCTAGGAAAGGTCAGAAGGCCTCTGCCATTTCTTTGGCATCTTGGTTGAAATCTTTAATTCATCATGCTTATGTCGAGTCGGGTAAAACTCCGCCTCAAAGGATTACAGCTCATTCTACTAGGTCAGTTTCTACTTCCTGGGCGTTTAGGAATGAAGCTTCGGTTGATCAGATTTGCAAAGCAGCAACTTGGTCTTCTTTGCATACTTTTACTAAATTCTACCATTTTGGTGTGTTTTCTTCTTCTGAAGCAGTTTTTGGTAGAAAAGTACTTCAGGCAGCTGTTTCAGTTTGATTCTTCTGCTTATAATTTCAGTTTTTTTCATTATAAGATTTAAACTTTATTTTGGGTGTGGATTATTTTCAGCGGAATTGGCTGTCTTTATTTTATCCCTCCCTCTCTAGTGACTCTTGCGTGGAAGATCCACATCTTGGGTAGTCATTATCCCATACGTCACTAGCTCATGGACTCTTGCTAATTACATGAAAGAAAACATAATTTATGTAAGAACTTACCTGATAAATTCATTTCTTTCATATTAGCAAGAGTCCATGAGGCCCACCCTTTTTTGTGGTGGTTATGATTTTTTTGTATAAAGCACAATTATTCCAATTCCTTATTTTTTATGCTTTCGCACTTTTGTCTTATCACCCCACTTCTTGGCTATGCGTTAAACTGATTTGTGGGTGTGGTGAGGGGTGTATTTATAGGCATTTTGAGGTTTGGGAAACTTTGCCCCTCCTGGTAGGAATGTATATCCCATACGTCACTAGCTCATGGACTCTTGCTAATATGAAAGAAATGAATTTATCAGGTAAGTTCTTACATAAATTTACATTTCATACATTTTTTACTCTGCAGTTGGTAAAAAAAGCTATTGTAAACACATTAAGGGAAAAACTATTTTACAGTATACTGTCCCTTTAACTCTACCCCCCAGTCATTCTCTTTGCTGGCTCTAAGCAGGAACGGTAAAGAGAAGAGGTGTTAAACTGTTAGTTTTATTTTATCTTCAATCAATTGTTTGTTATTTTTAAATGGTACCGGTGTTGTATTATTTACTCTCAGGCAGGACATAGATGAAGATTTCTGCCTGGAGGATGATGATCTTAGCATTTGTAACTAAGGTCCACTGCTGTTCCCACAGAAACTGAGGAGTACAGGAAAACTTCAGTGTGAGGAACGGTTGCTATACAGCAATGAGGTATGTTCAGTCATATTTTCTGCAGAGACTGTGTTAACTCAGAAAGGCTGACAGTGTCCCCATTAGGGGAAGGGGAAGCAGTAATCCTAGTGTTATCAGAGGTTTTTACTAGCTTACATAAAGGGTTAATTTTTTGTGGGCACTCAGTTTGTTATGTGAATTTGGGACAAACGTTTTTGTGTCTGGGAGTAACATTTTCTGTTTTATGGGACATTTCCTTGAGGGTTCTTTGGGGTTGTTTATAACCCACATGGCTTTAAGGCAGGGTTTGTTAGTTTTGTGCAGGCCCCAGCAGCAACTTCTCCTAAGGTCCTGAGAGTCTTCTGAGGGACTAATTGAAGCTTTAAACCCCATATTATCGCTTCCTAAGGGCAGGTAGGCCACAGCAGAGCTGTGGCAAGGTGCTTTAGGGGGTTTTAACTGGTTTTAGACACTTATCAATCCGTTTTTTTCATTTGGGGGTCTATTGCTTTTTTACTTGTGGTGCAATCCTTCTAAAGCTTAGTGGGTACACTGTTAAAATTTCGGAATTTTTGAAGCAATTTTAACCTGTTTTGCAGTTTGTGTATGCCTTTTTTTCTCTTAAAGGTACAGTACCGTTTTTACAAATTGTGTTTTTTTTATTAAATAAAGTGTTTTCCAAGCTTGCTTGCTTCATTTCATTCAATTTGTTTAGAAGCCATTGTGGAACTCCCTCTAAGAATGTGTCCCAATTGTACTGATATGTCTATAAATTGCAAACAGCATATTTTGACTTATAAGAATTTGGCATTAAATGATTCTCAGACAGAAGTAAATCAGGTTTCGCCATCTCCCCAAGTGTCACAACCAGTTACGCCTGCACAAGCGACGCCAAGTACTTCTAGTGCGTCTAATTCTTTCACCTTGCAAGATATGGCTTCAGTTATGAATACTATCCTCACAGAGGTTTTATCTAAACTGCCAGGGTTGCAAGGGAAGCACAGTAGCTCTGGGTTAAGAACAAATGCTGAGCCTTATGACGCTTTACTAGCCGTATCCGATATACCCTCACAATGTTCTGAGGTAGGGATGAGGGATTTGCTGTCTGAGGGAGAGATTTCTGATTCAGGAAAGATGTTCTCTCAGACAGATTCAGATATGACGGCATTTAAATTTAAGATAGAGCACCTCCGTTTATTGCTCAGGGAGGTTTTAGCTACTCTGGATGATTGTGACCCTATTGTCGTTCCAGAGAAATTGTGTAAAATGGACAAATATTTAGAGGTTCCTGTTTACACTGATGTGTTTCCGGTCCCTAAGAGGATTTCGGACATTGTTACTAAGGAGTGGGATAGACCAGGTATTCCGTTCGCTCCCCCTCCTGTTTTTAAGAAAATGTTCCCCATTTCTGACACCATAAAGGACTCATGGCAGACGGTCCCTAAGGTGGAGGGAGCTATTTCTACTCTGGCTAAGCGTACAACTATACCTATTGAAGACAGTTGTGCTTTCATTGATCCTATGGATAAAAAGTTAGAGGGTCTCCTAAAAAAATGTTTTGTTCATCAGGGTTTTCTTCAACCTATTGCGTGCATTGTTCCGGTAACCACTGCAGCTGCTTTTTGTTTTAAGGCTCTAGAAGAGGTTCTTCAGATGGAGACCCCACTACATGATATTTTGGACAGAATTAAGGCCCTTAAGTTGGCTAATTCTTTTATTACAGACGCCGCTTTTCATCTTGCTAAGTTAGCGGCAAAGAATTAATTTTTTGCCATTTTAGCGCGAAGAGCGTTATGGCTTAAGTCCTGGTCAGCTGATGTGTCATCTAAATCTAAGCTTTTGACCATCCCTTTCAAAGGTAAGACCCTATTCGGGCTTGCACTGAAAGAGATCATTTCAGACATCACTGTAGGGAAGGGTCATTCCCTCCCTCAAGATAAGTCAAATAAGACAAGGACCAAACAAAATAATTTTCGTTCCTTTCGAAACTTCAAGAGTGGTCCCGCTTCCTCTTCCCCTGCTGCAAAGCAAGAGGGGAACTTTGCTCAATCCAAGCCAACCTGGAGACCTAACCAGGCTTGGAACTAGGGTAACAGGCCAAAAAGCCTGCTGCTGCCACTAAGACAGCATGAAGGGGTAGCCCCCGATCCGGGACTGGATCAAGTAGGGGGCAGACTTTCTCTCTTTGCTCAGGCCTGGGCAAGAGACGTTTAGGACTCCTGGGCCATAGAAATTGTAACCCAGGGGTATCTCCTAGATTTCAAAGATTCTCCTCCAAGGGGGAGGTTCCATCTTTCTCAATTGTCTGTAAACCAGACAAAAAGAGAGGCGTTCTTACGCTGTGTAGAAGACCTTTTTACCATGGGAGTGATCTGCCCAGTTCCAAAAACAGAACAGGGGCAAGTTTTCTACTCCAATCTGTTTGTGGTTCCCAAAAAAGAGGGAACCTTCAGACCAATTCTAGATCTCAAGATCCTAAACCAATTCCTAAGAGTTCCATCCTTCAAGATGGAGACCATTCAGACTATTTTACCAATGATCCAGGAGGGTCAATATATGACTACCGTGGATATAAAGGATGCGTATCTACACATTCCTATCCACAAAGATCTTCACCAGTTCCTCAGGTTTGCCTTTCTGGACAGGCATTACCAGTTTGTGGCTCTTCCCTTCGGGTTGGCCACGGCGCCAAGAATGTTCACAAAGGTGCTACGGTCCCTTCTGGCGGTCCTAAGGCTGAGGGGCATAGCAGTGGCGCCTTATCTAGATGGCATCTTAATTCAAGCGTCTACTTTCCAACTTGCCAAGTCTCACACGGACTTAGTGTTGGCCTTTCTAAGATCTCATGGGTGGAAGGTGAACGTAAAAAAAAGAGTTCTCTTATTCCTCTCACAAGAGTTCCATTCCTGGGAACTCTGATAGATTCGGTGGACATGAAAATATTTCTGACGGAGGTCAGGAAATCAAAGATTTTAACCACCTGCCGAGCTCTTCATTCCATTCTTCGGTCGTCAGTGGCTCAGTGTATGGAGGTAATCGGACTTATGGTAGCGGAAATGGACATAGTTCCGTTTGCTCGCTTGCATCTCAGACCACTGCAACTATGCATGCTCAAACTGTGGAATGGGGATTATGCAGATTTATCTCCTCAGATAAATCTGGATCAAGAGACCAGAGACTCTCTTCTTTGGTGGTTGTCACAGGATCACCTGTCCAGGGGAATGTGTTTCCGCAGGCCAGCGTGGGTTATAGTGACGACGGACGCCAGCCTACTGGGCTGGGGTGCAGTCTGGAATTCTCTGAAAGCACAGGGTTTGTGGACTCAGGAGGAGGCCCTCCTACCGATAAATATTCTGGAATTAAGAGCGATATTCAATGCTCTTCAGGCATGGCCTCAGCTGGCTTCGGCCGGATTCATCAGGTTTCAGTCGGACAACATCACGACTATAGCTTATATCAATCATCAGGGGGGAACAAGGAGTTCCTTGGCGATGATAGAAGTTTCCAGGATAATCCAATGGGCAGAGACTCACTCTTGCCATCTATCAGCGATCTATATCCCAGGGGTGGAGAACTGGGAAGCAGATTTTCTAAGTCGTCAGACTTTTCATCCAGGGGAGTGGGAGCTCCATCCGGAGGTGTTTGCTCAACTGGTTCAGCTATGGGGCACACCAGAATTGGATCTGATGGCATCTCGTCAGAACACCAAACTTCCTCGTTACGGATCCAGGTCAAGGGATCCTCAGGCAGTACTGATAGATGCTCTAGCAGTACCCTGGTCGTTCAACCTGGCTTATGTATTTCCACCATTCCCTCTCCTTCCGCGTCTGATTGCCAGAATCAAACAGGAGAGAGCTTCAGTGATTTTGATAGTGCCTGCGTGGCCACGCAGGACTTGGTATGCAGACCTGGTGGACATGTCATCTCTGCCACCATGGACTCTGCCACTGAGACGGGACCTTTTGATTCAAGGTCCATTCAAGCATCCAAATCTAATTTCTCTGCAACTGACTGCTTGGAGATTGAACGCTTGATTTTATCAAAGCGGGGTTTCTCTGAGTCGGTCATAGATACCTTGATTCAGGCTCGAAAGCCTGTCACCAGGAAGATCTATCATAAGATATGGCGTAAATATCTTTTTTGGTGTGTCTCCAAAGGCTACTCATGGAGTAAGACCAGGATTCCTAGGATTTTGTCTTTTCTCCAAGAAGGATTGGAGAAAGGATTGTCTGCTAGTTCCTTAAAGGGACAGATATCTGCACAAGCGTCTGGCAGATCTCCCAGATGTCCTGGCTTTTTGTCAGGCTTTAGTTAGAATTAAGCCTGTGTTTAAACCTGTTGCTCCGCCATGGAGTCTCAATTTAGTTCTTAAAGTTCTTCAGGGGGTTCCGTTTGAACCCATGCATTCCATAGATATTAAGCTTCTATCTTGGAAAGTTCTGTTTCTAGTTGCTATCTCTTCAGCTCAAAGAGTTTCTGAACTATCTGCATTGCAATGTGACTCGCCTTATCTTGTTTTCCATGCTGATAAGGTGGTTTTGCGTACCAAACCTGGGTTCCTCCCTAAGGTTGTTTCTAACAGGAATATCAATCAGGAAATTGTTGTTCCTTCTCTGTGTCCTAATCCTTCTTCTAAGAAGGACCGTCTGTTGCACAACTTGGACGTGGTTCGTGCCTTGAAGTTTTATTTGCAGGCAACCAAAGATTTTCGCCAATCATCTTCTTTGTTTGTTGTCTATGCTGGAAAGCGTAGAGGTCAAAAGGCTACGGCTACCTCTCTTTCCTTTTGGCTGAAAAGCATCATCCGTTTTGCTTATGAGTCTGCTGGACAGCAGCCTCCTGAAAGAATTACAGCTCACTCCACTAGAGCGGTGGCTTCCACATGGGTTTTTAAAAATGATGCTTCTGTTGAACAGATTTGTAAGGCTGCGACTTGGTCTTCGCTTCATACCTTTTCTAAATTTTACAAATTTGATACTTTTGCTTCTTCGGAGGCTATTTTTGGGAGAAAGGTTTTGCAAGCAGTGGTGCCTTCCGTTTAGGTTCCTGTCTTGTCCCTCCCTTCATCCGTGTCCTAAAGCTTTGGTATTGGTATCCCACAAGTTAGGATGAATCCGTGGACTTGGAACATCTTGCAAAAGAAAACAGAATTTATGCTTACCTGATAAATTTCTTTCTTTTGCTATGTACCGAGTCCACGGCCCGCCCTGTCTATTCAAGACAGATAGTATTTTTTATGTAAACTTCAGTCACCTCTGCACCTTATTGTTTCTTATTTTCTTCCTTGGCCTTCGGTCGAATGACTGGGGGGTGGAGTTAAGGGGGGAGCTATATAGACAGCTCTGCTGTGGTGCTCACTTTGCTACTTCCTGTCAGGAAGGACAATATCCCACAAGTTAGGATGAATTCGTGGACTCGGTACATCGCAAAAGAAAGAAATTTATCAGGTAAGCATAAATTCTGTTTTATGCATGTGCATGTGTATATATGTATGTATGTGTATGAGTGTGGTGTATCTATATGTGTGTGTGCATGTCAGTGTGTATGCATGTGCATGTGAATATATTTATGTATGTGTGTGGGTGTGGTGTATCCATATGTGTGTGTGTGTATGTATGTGCATGTGTATATATTTATGCATGTGCATGTGTATATATTTATGTATGTGTGTGAATGTGGTGTATCCATATGTGTGTGTGCATGCATGTGCATGTGTATATAATTGTGTATGTGTATATTTAATCAAGATCATGCTTATGTTTGTAGTTCTTGAAGACCATAGTTGGAGGTCCTTATGTGCTCTGAAAACTAATGTTTATTGCCATTATTGACCAATCAGTATAAGAGATAAGTGTCTTGGCTTATTGATGTCCAATTGTCCAGGGTGACCCTTTGCATTTACTGGGCTTTGGACAAGATACATTTGTGGGCCCTTTATGCCCTGCACCCTGTATTAGCCCAACCCTGTCCCAACATTCAGTGTGTGCTATACAGAGAATAACACTAAAAGTTACACCTCCTGATACCATAAACAATTCTTCATAAACTGACAGTACGGGGCCACTCAAAGTGCAGGGTCTGGGAGCAGTTGCCTGTTGGTGTCAATATTGTAGGACCCCAGTCTGGTACAACAAGGTGGTCAAACGCTCCTCAGTACTTTTGTAAATTACTACAAACTGACCATTCATAATATAATAGATTGAGGGTGTCACCAGCTTCATTGTAGCTGCAGTACAAAGCAAACTGGTACAACCCCCCCAGCATTTAACACTTGCAGCCCCCCCCCCCCCCTTGTGCGTGCAGTGGTTTATGCTGCATGTAGAAAATATGTGTTATATGAGAAAAGATTGCTGTCACATTAGAGAGATTGCACACAATTATCTTCACTTTAGTAAAACCACATTTACATTATTTCTGTTACAAAAAGGACGAAGACAGACTTGAAGTGGCTTAAAGGTACATAATAGTTTTTAAAACAAATTGCCCTGACATAATTTACAACTGCTAAAGAAATAAACTCAAAAGCAAACTCTGGTACAGTATACCCAAAAAGGATACAGGCAGATCGGCCAATCAGACTGCAGAAAAATCTACTTCAGACACTAACTGGCTGATCTGCAAGTTTTCCTTTATGGGGCGGGGGTAACAGATCGCAGCAAGTGCATGAATTTGCCTGCGTGTTTAACCCTTTAGCAGAGGGTAAATAGATATGGCAGGGGCAGTTTGTTGAAAAATAATTAAAGCTAGCAAAAGTTTTTTGCTGTTATGTGACTACTAAAGGAACATGGAAATCAACATTAACCTTTTTATGGATCAGACAGAGCATGCAGTTTTAAGAGATTTTTCAATTTACTTTTATTATCAAATATACTTTGTTCTCTTGGTATTTATTCCTTGAAAAGCATACCTAGGTAGGCTCAGAAGGAATGCACTGCTGGGAGCTAGCTGGTGATTGGTGGCTATACATACCTGTATATGACTTCTGTCATTGACTCATTAGATGTGTTCAGATAATTTCCAGCCCATTGCTGCTGTGGAGATGACTGTGTCTGATGATCTACAGATTATCTAATAAGCCTCATAAATACTGTGAGGTCCCTCAAATAATTTTAGAAAGGCACAGTTTAGCTTGAGAGCTGTTTACCTGGCTATGAAGGGATCTGGATGTGAATGAGAGACACATACAGTACAATATAATGCTCAAGAAAGCCCCAAACAGTATAGTAAGTAAATCATTGATTCACAAAGTAATTTGTATGTTAATTTTTTTGACATGTAAAAAAATTATTTGTGTAATTTCTGTGCTTTTTTTGCTTAAAGGGACATTCTGTTGTTACAGCATTTCATTTTTAAACAAATTCTGCCAATGGGGGTTAAATTCATAGTCAACGTTGTGCTCCTGTACAGCTGATGAGCCAGTCTGATGCATGCAAGTGCAAAATACAAAGCGTAATTGTTGTTTTTTTCCGTAAAATGGGCTGAACATGGGCGTTCCGTGGGCGCATATGAAATTGTTTCTCTAATCCCAGCGTGATTCTGTAAAGATTTTCGTGCAACAGATCTCCCAGTTTTTTTTGCAAGCTAAAAGGTGGTGAGCTTTTCTCAAAACATTTAAAATACTTATAACCCTAATAAGACAGACACATGTATACTAAAATATAGGTGATTGCAAGATGCTATAAGCAGAAAGCAGCATTATGTGATTTATATTGGCTGTATTTCATTTTTACAGTGCGTCCCCTGCTCACTGCTAACTTTACTCTACAGAGTGGAGTGTCCCTTTTCCAGCGACCTCCATTAATTTCAATAGGAGACATCTTGCATCTCGCAGGGACTGCCCCTTTTTTATGATAATTCCACCAGGACAGCCCCTGCGAGGGTCGGCGAGAAAAACCCACGTCTGATCTGGTGAAGTTTAGATCATCGAGTCCAGTGAAAGAAGGGACGATAACATATGAGTATTTTATTTTTTACACTAGGATGTCCCTGTAATTTTGCAGTTGTTGAAAGAATTCACGTGTAAAGATTATATCTCTGAATTTACTTGTCATTTTGCAAGTCATACATTTATAGAGTCTTATTACTCGTGTTTACTGTTATCTCGAAAAAAAAAAAACTCGTTTGTTCAGTTTACTTTATTGTTTCCCAGAAATGTAACAGTTTATTGTAGAATTGCGCAAGATATTTTGACAAACTAAACATAATAGCATACTATACGGGTGTTAAAGGGAGACTTAAGTCACAATTAAACTTTTGTGATTCAGATAGAGCAGGCAATTTCTCAATTGACTTATTTGATCAAATTTACTTTGTTTTCTTGGTATCATTTGTTGAAGAGTAAATCTAGGTAGACTCAAATTGTTTATTAATAACTACTTACCTCCCAAAACCTTGATCCTTGCGGGACGGGTAGGTTAGGGAACTCGTTGGCAGTTGCACACCTACATTTTATGAGTGGGGTAGTAGTGGGAGGGGTGGGCTTGGAGTGGATAAGGCAGGGGGAATCCTAAGCAAAGCTGGGGCAATCTATGAAATCTTTAATAGTTTGCTATGGCAGAGAAGCTGCAGAAGGAAAGAGGGCCAAAATAAATCTGGTAAGACAATGACAAGAGGCGTAAGTGTGTAGCCAACAATCACCAGATAGCTCCCGGTAGTGCATTGCTTTTCTAGGTATGCTTTTCAACAACAGGATATCATGAACATGTACATTTGGTAATAGAAGAAAATTGCATCTGCATCTGAACCATGAAAGTGTGTCACAATTATTTACTATTAGTGATACGTTTTCTGAGAAAGGGTATTTAAAGTAGATGGGTAAATGCAATGAAATGCCTTTGAAGAGAGGGGTTAATCATTACATAACACTTCCTGCAAAAAGTTATTGGAAAAATATAAAACAAAGCTAGTGTTTATTCATATTATTTAATATCTATCTCTAATTTTGCTCAGTATGAGGGAGATAAATAGAAAACTTAAGTTCAAACATAAAGGCAGCCATTACTATATATATAGGGGTGGAAAAATATCACTGGGTTTTACTAGTCAGGGATTAAAAGATACTAGCCCAGTGGGAAAAAGTTACTAGTCCACTCAATGTTAAAGATAGGAAAAAGTCATATTTTTAACTAATTCGCTGCAATTTCTAAGTCGCCCAGGACTAGTGGACCACTGGAAATTTTAAGATATATATATATATATATATATATATATATATATATATATATATATATATATATATATATAGGTGCAGATATATATATTGTACCAAAATACCATCAAATATATGTAGAAATATGTATTTATGAATAAATAGAACATATTCTGCTATGTGCAGAACATTGGAATGTGAAATATTAATATTTTCATGTAGGGTTAGCGCAAATGAGAATATGCGATCGGTTTTGCGCAAGAGTGGGGTGTTTTTTTTCCAACTTTGTATCCACTGACTGCTATGGGGGAATACGTGAATGTGCACACGATATTCTGACTTCGGCTATTTGTGGTTTACTTTCAACTCGTAATACGAGCGCAACCCAACGAGCGCAAAAAGCTTACTTCTAGCGCAATTAACGCTCAAGCAGAAGCCTTAATTTGTGCTCCATTTAAAAGCTGGCTCTATATCTGTTACTGTGACTTAAGCAACTTATGAAATAGAAACATACAAAGCAGGCTGTTCTCATTTAAACAAATAACTTTTCTCTTGCAAGGTGTATCCAGTCCACGGATTCATCCTTTACTTGTGGGATATTCTCATTCCCTACAGGAAGTAGCAAAGAGAGCACACAGCAAAGCTGTCCATATAGCTCCCCCTCTAGCTCCACCCCCCAGTCATTCTCTTTGCTGGCTTTAAGCACTAGGGTCTCTCTCGGGAGTGTAAAGTAAATGCGGTGTTAGAATTGTAGTTTTATTATCTTCAATCAAAAGTTTGTTATTTTAAATGGTACCGGTTTGTACTATTTACTCTCTAGCAGAAAAGTGATGAAGATTTCTGCTGAGAGGAAAATTATTTTAGCATGTTGTAACTAAAATCCAATGCTGTTCCCACACAGGACTGAGGAGTACCAGAAAACTTCAGTTGGGGGGAACAGTTTGCAGGGTGATCTGCAATAAGGTATGTTCAGTCATTTATTTCTAGACAAGACTGAGATAATGCTAGAAGAGACTGACAATATCCCCATGAGGGGAGGGTAAGCTATGTTCACAGACTTAGTAAGGAATTGAATGCTTACATAATAGGGCTAATATACTGGTTGACACTTATTCAGGGCAATCGATTGTTTGGCTAAGGAAAACTCGTTTTGCAAGACACTTTGAAAGCCCTTTTGGGTTTTTTTCTGGGGTTATTACCACATGGCTGTTTTTTAGTCACTTAGGAGTGATTTACTAGGCCTCACAGCTCCGGAGTAGAGTGGGAGGGGCCTAATTGCCTCAGATGCGCACTTAGAATTGCAGATAAGTTCATGCTGTTTCACATGGAGGGTCCTGCTGATGTTTGAGGGCCTAAAAGAAGCTATATTCCCCCAAATCTGATCCCTAAGGGAAGGTAGGGCCACAGCAAGGCTGTGGCAATGTGCTGTAGTGATTTAACCAGGTGTTGGCTTTAGGCTGCTCCGGTTTGGGCATTAAGGGGTTAATCGTTTTGAAACTTGGGGTGCAATCTTATTAAGGCTTTAGCTACATACTGTGAAAATTTCAGAAAGATTGCTGCATTTTTCACCGTTTTGTAAAATTGTGTGCTCTTTTTATCTCTTAAAGGCACAGTAACGTTTTTTTTCAAATTTAGTTTCTCTACGTCTGACTGCTTGGAGATTGAACGCTTAATTCTATCAAAGCGTGGGTTCTCTGAGTCAGTTATAGATACTCTGATTCAGGCTAGAAAGCCTGTCACCAGGAAAATCTACCATAAGATATGGCGGAAATATCTTTGTTGGTGTGAATCCAAGGGTTACTCATGGAGTAAGATTAGGATTCCCAGGATATTGTCCTTTCTCCAAGAAGGACTGGAGAAAGGATTGTCAGCTAGTTCCTTAAAAGGACAAATATCTGCTTTGTCTATCCTGTTACACAAGCGTCTGGCAGAGGTACCAGACGTTCAAGCGTTTGCTCAGGCTTTAGTCAGAATCAAGCCTGTCTATAAACCTGTGGCTCCGCCATGGAGTTGGAATCTAGTTCTTTCAGTTCTTCAAGGGGTTCCGTTTGAACCTTTACATTCCATAGACATTAAGTTGTTATCTTGGAAAGTTTTGTTTTTGATAGCTATCTCTTCTGCTCGAAGAGTTTCAGAATTATCTGCCTTACAGTGTGATTCACTTTACCTGGTGTTCCACGCAGATAAGGTAGTTTTGCGTACCAAGCCTGGTTTTCTTCCTAAAGTTGTTTCTAACAAGAATATTAACCAGGAAATAGTGGTTCCTTCTCTGTGTCCTAATCCAGTGGTTGCCAACCGCGGTCCTCAAGGACCCCCAACAGTCCTGGTTTTCATTATAGCTAAACCAGTGCACAGGTGAAGTAATCAGCTGATCTGTAACCAACCTGCTCTCATCCATCAGCTGATTATTTCACCTGTGCACTGGTTCAGCTATAATGAAAACCAGGACTGTTGGGGGTCCTTGAGGACCGCGGTTGGCAACCACTGTCCTAATCCATCTTCGAAGAAGGAACGTCTATTACACAATCTTGATGTAGTTTGTGCTTTAAAGTTCTATTTACAAGCAACTAAGGATTTCAGACAAACATCTTCCTTGTTTGTTATCTATTCTGGTAAGAGGAGAGGTCAGAAAGCGACTGCTACCTCTCTTTCCTTTTGGCTGAAAAGCATCATCCGTTTGGCCTATGAGACTACTGGCCAGCAGCCTCCTGAAAGAATTACTGCTCATTCTACCAGAGCAGTGGCTTCCACATGGGCTTTCAAAAATGAGGCTTCTGTTAAACAGATTTGTAAGGCAGCGACTTAGTCTTCACTGCATACTTTTGACAAATTTTACAAATTCGATACTTTTGCTTCTTCAGAAGCTATTTTTGGGAGAAAGATTTTGCAAGTAGTGGTGCCTTCCGTTTAAGGTACCTGTCTTGTTCCCTCCCTTCATCCGTGTCCTAAAGCTTTGGTATTGGTATCCCACAAGTAAAGGATGAATCCGTGGACTGGATACACCTTGCAAGAGAAAACAGAATTTATGCTTACCTGATAAATTACTTTCTCTTGCGGTGTATCCAGTCCATGACCCGCCCTGGCATTTAAGTCAAGTAAAAATGTTTTTGTTTAAACTACAGTCACCACTGCACCCTATGGTTTCTCCTTTTTCTTCCTAACCTTTGGTCGAATGACTGGGGGGTGGAGCTAGAGGGGGAGCTATATGGACAGCTTTGCTGTGTGCTCTCTTTGCTACTTCCTGTAGGGAATGAGAATATCCCACAAGTAAAGGATGAATTCGTGGACTGGATACACCGCAAGAGAAAGTAATTTATCAGGTAAGCATAAATTCTGTTTTTTTATTCTGAAAAAATATATTTATTATTCTGTGCAATATATTTATTCTCTATAGTAGCTCTTTAACAGCTGTATCATTAATTGCTTTGTACTACAACCAGGAACAAAAGTGATCGATAAAGATTTGTTGCTGTAGACATTGTTCCTTGGGCAACCTTCTCACTGAAGAGATGAAACAACAGTGAAATGAACCTCCAAAGCATTTAGTTTCCATGGCAACATTAAAAGCCTACTAAAAAGGTGTAAAATGTCTCTTTCTTGTTGTTATCTGCAGTTAACCTATAACTAGAGTATGTTCACATAAAGCACACTAAATTCTGGATTATGTTACAAAAATAAACTATTTTTGGCTGCTGTATTAACCTCTTAAGGACATATGACGGAATTTTTCCGTCATAAAACAATTGAGCAAACTAAAAGCTGTGTCCTTAAAGGGTTAAAGGAACATAGAAGTGTAAAAAGAAGATGCTCTAATATTAGACTGTTTTATTATAGCACTGGTGTTTGCATATATTAAACCTTTTGCCTTTAGAGTGGATGCAATCTACACAACGTCATTTTGTTACTAAAAGGGTTTCTACATACTTATAATAGGCCATCAAAAAGGCCTAGAGACCCCTCCCCTCCAAAGACCCCTTGTCCAGAAGCTCCTCTTTATAATAAAGGCCCATATATAAAGGGACAGATAGGGCACGTAATTTTAAACAACTTTTATGTTTACTTTTATCATCAAATTTGCTTTGGTCTCTTGGTAGTTTTTGTTGAAAGCTAAACCTAGGTAGGCTCATATGCTAATTTCTAAGCCCTTGAAGGCTGCCTCTTATTTGAATGCATTTGACAGTTTTTCACAGCTAGAGGGTGTTACATCTTGTGTGTCACATAGATAACATTGTGCTCACACCTGTGGAGTTACTTATGAGAGGGCACTGATTGGCTAAAATGCAAGTCTGCCAAAATAACTGAAATAAGGGGGCAGTTTGCAGAGGCTTAGATACAAATCATTTAGAAATAAACACCACACAGTATTGTTTGCACCCTAATGTATTACAATTTTAATAAAAATATAATTTTTTTCACACATTTTGTTGTAGAGGTCTCACGTTATGATATATACATAGAAAATGTATACTTTGAATCAGATGGAAAAAAACATATATTATGTGTGGGTTTATAACTGAAAAATGGTCTACAGTAGGGATAGATTGTGAGCAGCACCTAAAAACTCCAAAACAGCTCAGTACAGAGGTGGACATTAGACATGTGCATTTGTAGTTTTTGTGAGGTCACGTATGCCGAAGATGGTGGCCGCCAGTGGCATTCAGCTCTTTTCAGTGCCATCTTCAGGCATTTGTAACCTCATGAAAACTACAAATGCACATGTCTAGTGGAAATGATTCAGAAGTTAAGGGGTTAAGCACATAGTTAAAATGCCATTAAATATAGTATAACTGCAAAATTGCAAAATGCTTCAACACTTTCTAGGAATTTCAAATGAGCAGTAGATTTTTTCTGACAAATTTCAAAATGCCCTTTTATTTCCCTGTACCCAGCATCATGTGACAGCCATCAGCCAATCACAGACTGATATGTATAAACTGTGAATTCTTGAACATACCCAGCAGGGGCTAGTACCTCAGAAAGTGTGAATATAAAAAGCCTATGCACAGTTTGATATTGAAAGTAATTTTAAAAGTTTTTTTTTCATTTCATGCTCTGAATTATGAAAGTTTCATTTTGACTTTAGTGACCTTTAAAGTAATCTCCAGAGCAGCAATGCACTACTGGGATCTATCTGAACATATCTAATGAGACAATGACAATATATATTTGTGTGTAGCCACTAATCAGCAGCTTGCTTCCCATAGCGCATTTCCGCTACTGAGTCTACCAAGGGATGTTTTTCAACAAAGGATACCAAGAGAATGAAGTACGTTTCATAACAGAAATGGCTCTATATAAATCATGAACATTTAATTTTAAATATTTAGCAGTGTTGTAAAAAAAATAATTAAGAAAACAAGTTAGAAATCTTACATTTATTGTACAGAACAAAAACACTCAAAAATATTTTCTTAATTATTTTGCTTCCCAACCAATCAGGAAATATAAATAGCTGTTTAAAGGGGCATTAAACCCACAAATGTTGTTTCATGATTCAAACAGAGCATGTGATTTTAAACAACTTTCCAATTCACTTTTATTAACTAATTTGCGTCATTCTCTTAGCATCCTTATTTGAAAAGGATACATAGGTAGGCTCAGGAAAAGCAGCGCATTACTGGAAGCTAGCTGTTGATTGGTAGCTGTAAAATGCCTCTTTTCATTGGTTCACCCGATGTGTTCAGCTAGCTCCCAGTAGTGCATAGCTGCTCTTTTAACAAAGGAAACCAAGAGAATTAAGCAAATTTTGGTTATAGAAGAAACATTTTGGGTTTCATATCCGTATGAATGACTCAATCTTAAACAAATTACAGTCATTTTATATGCAGGATATATATTTACAATTAAGAAATGTAAATATTTGGCTTACAAAATAAATATTTTATAAGCATGTAAAACGGAGGCTGTATTGTTTTGCAGCCCAGTGACAGTCCCATTGACACATATTATCAGTGTGTTTATTTTATCTCCTCTGCTGTGGTCAGTTAGGGACTTATATTAAAGGGACAAACAACCGAAAATGTTCTCTTATGATTCAGACAAAACATTACATTTTTAAACAACTTTCCAATTTAATTCTATTATCTATTATCAAATTTGTTTCATTCTCCTGGTAACCTTTGTTGGAAATGCATTAATGTACTACTGGGTTCTGAGGACTAGCTGAACACATCAGTTAAACCAATGACAACAGGCACATAGGTGCAGCCACCAATCAGCAGCTAGCTCCCAGTAGTGCATTGCTGCTCCTCCGCCTACCTATTTATGCTTTTCAACAAAGGATTAAAAAAACCAAAGCAAATTAGATCAAATAAGTACTTTGTAAAGTTGTTTAAAATGACATGTTCTATCTGAATCATGAAAGAAAAAAAAAGGGGTTTATTTCGCTTTAGTGAGCTTCTGCACTGACCAATCACTGTGTAGCATGTTCTTATAGTCTCCAGCCTCTTTGGGTGCAGTGGAAAAGAAACACAATTTTCCTAGTTAAAATAAATTCTTCGGTTGTCATTTTTTTTTATCATAATTAAATATTTCATGGGAAATTACATTTTAAATGTAATATCCCTTTAAGATAGATAAGCCCATTTATTTTCTAAACAAATTGTAGAATGGATAGGAATAAATTGTAACTGTACTGTCACTGTAACATATGCAATGCAGAATAACAAGTACAATTTCTAGAGTTCAGATGACTCCTTGTTAGTAAAAAAAAATGGAAACATTTAAGTATAGAGTGGAGAAATGTATTGGATGGGATTTGATAGACAGCATTACCATAGCAACATGTCATGCACATATTTATAGACCTATGAGTTAGGTTGGTTAAATAAATTCTGTACAGTATATGCGCATTACATTTGCTACATCAGTGATACCTTAGCGCCAATCACTCAGTGCCTCTGGCAAAAGGCTTAACCTATGTAAGCTCTGACAGGTACAGGTACCCCCAAGGACATGTGGTTGGAAACCAACTATCAAAATGTATTTGTGTTAAAGTGATATTCATATGGGAGAAACATATCTATGTCAAATTTATATATTTACTTATTTAGAAAACAATACTTTGTTACAAGACCATCTTTAATGTTGCTATATATATATATATATATATATATATATATATATATATATATATATATATATATATATATATATATATATATATATTGACTTGTTTATATGTTTTAAAGCTTTTACTGAATATAAGAGAAAAAGTCGTTTAGTGAAGAAAAATAACAAAATTACAATGAATTATGTAAAGAATAAGATTTTCATTTTATTATTAGAGAATAGTAAATCAAGTCAAAAGTTGTGTTATATAAAGGGGGTTAATAATTTTGTGTAAATTACACATGGAAATATCTTGTTGTTCTATTATTTGCTGAAGGACCCATAACCCCCGGCACCCCTGCAGCAAGCAGTCATGAATGATGAACCCTCAAAATCCACCCCCATATAAAGAGTGCATTAACCCTTTCAGCACTAGATCCCTACAACTATTAACCAACTACACCTCAAGCATATTCAGCCATAACTACAACCTACCCCTTTCACTTTAAGACCTACTGCTCCATGCTTGTAACCCTTTTATGCAGTATATTAACCATTACAGAGACCACTGCCATCTGCAGTAATTAACCACTACATAGACTTCCCAGAATTAAAGGTACTTCCTAAATGATTCCAAAATGCAGCTGCTACCTGCACACGGAAGTCCCAAACACTCCATCATCATTAACCTGTTCCAGCCACTGCAACAACAAAAACATCTCCCACAATCCTCTTCCTCATCATAGTCTAACCCTGGTGTTTTTAATAAACATTTGTTTTTAATATTATGTTTTTAAAAAATCCTGAGTAAGTAATTAGCAATCAGTATAATGGTGGGAAGTCTCAATGTCAGAACTGAATTGTCCCATTCCTCTGATCTTCTGGTTGGTTAAACAAAGACATATGGTGAGAAGTAGAGGAGCCCTTTATGTAACAACTATGGAGAAGTACTGTACTTTATATACGTTTTAATGGGCCAGAAACAGTCACCAGTGATCAGCCTTAAAGGCACATGAAACCCCAAATTTTTCTTTCATGATTCAGATAGAGAATACAATTTTAAACAACATTCCAATTTACTTCTATTATCTAATTTGCTTCAATGCATATGGGGGCGCCAATCACACAAGGCATCTATGTGCAGCCACCAATCAGCAGCTTCTGAGCATATTTAGATTTTCTTTCCAACAAAAGATATCAAGAAAATGAAGCAAATTAGATAATAGAAGTAAATTGGAAAGTTGTTTAAAATTGAATGCTTTTTCTAAAGCATGAAAGAAAAGAAAAAATGTCACTTTAAGAAAACCTTATGAAATAGAGGCACACAAACAACCTACTGCTATTTTAACAATACAGTGATATAGTTGCAGATTATTTCAGAACCATTTTATGGGCAATTTTCTGGGTGTGGTGGGCGGCCAATGTGCAGCAGGAAAAAGTTGTTTATTGTACACATGAGCTGCACATCATTTTGCTAATTGGTATCAAAATAATGTTTCAAGTGGTTGTTATGTTTGCATATAAGGAGGAAATATTTCAGCATATAAGGAGCTTTTTTTCTGCTCAGCTAGCATTTAGCCCTAGTGCTTGATATCACCTAGACAAGTCCTTCCTTGTAGAAAAGCTGATAAATAAGACTAAATTCAAACTTGTATATAAAGAATCATTTTATAAGCAGAACATAAGCAAGACTAGCTTTGCTAAGGCTTCCACAAGTGTAACAGTTCAAGGCAAACACATAGATCCAGAAGCCTCCAGAAGAGGACGTGAAGAAACTAGTTGCAGAGAAGACGAGCAAGCTATCAACCAGCCCCAACTGCCAACTGCTTGCGGAGATGTGTGGGTGGGCAATATGTGTGTAACAAATGGGGAGAGATAGAAAGGAGTACAGGATAACAGCCAAGTGCTTCACTATAACTTCACACAACAATATGTTATATATAAGGAGCCTGGATTTTCCTCCTTCCATTATTATTTTTCTTCAGAATATTAAAGGAATATTCTAGTCAAATTGACATTATTTTGATTAAAAGTATTTTTGCAATACAATTTAAAGGAACACTCAATCAAAATTAACTTTGTATTATTCAGATAGAGCATGCCATTTTAAACAACTTTCCATTTTACTTCTATTAACAAAATGTGCACAGTCTTTTTATATTTAAACTTTTTGAGTCACCAGCACCTACTGAGCATGTGCAAGAATAAGTGTGTATGCATTTGTGAATGGCTGATGGCTGTCACATGGTACGTGTATGCATTTGTGATTGGCTGATGGCTGTCACATGGTACAGGGGGAGTGGAAAAATATATAACTTTTAAAATTGTCAGAAAAAAAATCTACTACTCATTTGAAGTTCAGACTAAGTGCTATTGCATTGTCTTGTTATCTTGCATTTGCTGATTATACAAGTCTACTGTGTTGACTGGTCCTTTAACTAGGAAACATGTTTATGATAAAAGCTTTTACTGTATCCAAAGACTGTCCCTGCTCAGCCAGTTGGCTGCAATAAGTGTTGACAATGACACATATCATGTCACCGATAACTCTCTGAACAGGAGCTGAACGCAGGCGCACAGGGCTTGATTCTATCCTATGTTGTGTAAAAGATACCACTGAAAAACACTTGCAAGGACACTTCCTTTTATCACTGGCTGTCTGAGCAGATTTATTCTTTGAATACTGGTGTATGGGGTGTTTTGTGCCCTGTAAAAACTATCTACTGAACAGTGATAGTTTTTCTTAGAAGCATTTTGCTAATATAAGTGTATTGCACAGTTTTTTGTTGTTTTTTTTTACCTACAATAAACTATTAGCTGACATATTTTTAGCAATTTGTTACTATGACCAGTGATTTCTGATGGTGGTCATCAGAAAAAAAATCACAATGGATAATGCACAATGATGTCATGATTTTGTGTGATGTTACATTCACAGAAAAAGAAACCAATTAGTAAAAGGGACACAGAACCCACATTTTTTTCTTTCATGAGTCAGATAGAGCATTGGATTTTAAGAAACTTTCTAATTTACTCCTAATATAGAAAAAAAATGTTCTCTTGCTATCATTGTTTGAAAAAGCAGAAATGTATGCTTAAGAGCCGGCCCAATTTTGGTTCAGCACCCGGGTAGTGCCTGCTGATTGGTGGCTAAATGTAGAATCGTGAAAGAAAAAAATGTTGGTTTTGTGTCCCTTTAATGGTTAATTTCAGGTATATTTGCACTCCATTTGCTATTTTTGTACATGAATTATGTAATAAGCTTTTCATCTGGAAGATCCTACTCTTATTACTAAAGGTATTTTAGAGGACACATGGAAACCATGAAACCTGATTTAATAAAATAATCTGAATGGTTAAAGACCTTGCTAGATAAAAAAAAAAGAAAAAGCTTGTTTGGTTATATCTTGTCCTCTGAAAATATGCATAAGGGCTTGATGCCCCGTGTTTCTGGCGAGCCTGCAGACTCGCCAGAAACAGCAGCAGTTATGAAGCAGCGGTCACAAAGACCGCTGCTCCATAACCTGTCCGTCTGCTCTGAGCAGGTGGACAGACATCGCCAAAAATCAACCCGATCGAGTATGATCGTGTTGATTGACACCTCCCTGCTGGAGGCCTATTGGTCGCGAGTCTGCAGGGGGCGGCGTTGCACCAGCAGCTCTACTGAGCTGCTGGTGCAATGCTGAATACGGCGAGCGTATTGCTCGCCGTATTCAGCGAGGTCTGTCGGACCGCACTGTCGGATCAGGTCCGACAGACCTTGATAACTTGGGGCCATTGTGTATATATCCTGTGCTGGCTGTTGTAGTTTATATATTGTTGAATATTTATGAGGATTATTTGTGATTTATTCTAAGGGACAGTAACTGTACTGTTGGTCATATTTACAAGCCTAGTACTGGCAGATGTGCTGATGATACTTATAATGTCACAGTGTAATGTACTTGCATGTTTGAGTACAACATTCTACTGCATGTAAAAAGAAACTTAATCCAAAATGGAATAAACACTTTGTATAAGATAAATCCCAAAGGAGCTGAATAGCAGTTACTATAATGTAACCCAATGCACTCAAACACTGTATACGGGGTATTACTATTTCCTTTAAAAGGTCATTAAGATATATTTTCTTTGTTGCATTGAACAGAGGACCTTTACATGTATTCAAGTTTTTGTTTTCATTTTAAATGGACACTTTTTTTTTAAGATTTAGGGCGTTACTGTCGACCAACAGCACTGTGGGAGTTTGGCTTATTAATCAGTTAAAGGGACATTTTTTTTAATGATTCAGACAGAGCATACACTATTAAACAACATTCTAATTTACTTCTATGTTTAATATTTCCTTGTTCTCTTGATATCCTTTGAAAAAAATCAGGAAGCTAAGCTCAGAAGCGTGCACGTGTCTGCAGCATTATATAGCAGCAGTTTTGTACCTGATCCGCACTGTCGGATCAGTTCCGCCAGACCTTTGATAAATATCCTCCACTGTCTGAATCCTGAAGAAAAAAATATTTTTGAGTTTTATGTCTCTTTAGCTTAGTACTAATGCACAAATATGCTCTGTTAGTTTAAAATTCAAAATACACAGATTTAATAGATGTTAAACAGATATAAATAGTGCTCTTTTTATGTTTAGAATTAATATGGAGTTTGAGGTTAATTAATCTGGAAGGTCCATGTGTCTATACATATGCTCAGCAAATAACGCCTGGACTCTGCCATGTGTGTTTGTTACAGTGACATCTCCAGTACATAAAATGCTGGGCAGGAATTTCATGTTTTCTATTTAAATATCACTTGTTACGGTACCAACTGTGTACCAAGGGTTAACCCCAGATGAACAATGTCCTGCATAGACAATCAGCAATTCACAACCCAGCCAGTTTCAGGTTTAAAACAGAATGACAACTTTATTTGAAGGCAGCACACAGATTTATACAGGTTTTTGACCCCCCCTCAGATGGGGGTTGAAAGAATGTTGTACATTAGATAAAAGGGAGAAGCGCCCTTGACATGATACAATAGAATTATATTACTTAAATACTTTACTTAGGCAGATAACAACTTAAACACATTTGGCTTGTCTATTCACAGGTAAAACAGATTAACATATTAAGTTAATTAACTAGGGAAGAACGTTTACTCAGACAATCTGATGTTGGGCAGTCTAGTTAACATAATCACACAAGGACACAATCAGTTTACCCAGACAGACTCCTGAGACACAATCAGATCTGAAACATACATAGAATACATCTTATTACTGAATATAGGAACAGTTCTTATTAGCTATAAAGTCTTTTATGCCCACTTGGCTTATAGAGTCACAATTGCTCCCACAAGGGGCACTCACACCCTGTACCCATCCTGTATTTATGGATACAGGGTGACATAGACATAAGACAGAGTTATGAAAGTACATGGGGTGTCCAGCATATAACATTCCATATTTCCATGCAGTCTCTGGGTATCCTTAAGCCCATGTACCTCCAGCCCAAAGAATGTTCCATAACAGGCCCTCCAATGTACCGTGGCGAGATTGGTTTTGTCACATCTCTCCCCTTTTCCAAACAGACTAACAGGGTATCTGACCTCCTGCCGGTCAGTGCCCTGGTTAGTCCAGCAACCCACCCATAAAACACAATTAGTAGTACAGCCCACCCACAATAAATGGTTACTACACCTGAGTACGGGGAAAACTTGTCCATGTCCAGGTACCTCACCACAGCTGTGTGGGGGACTGGTACGCTGAATTGGTGGGTTGCAAGGTGGGCAGAGACCAGCTGTACTCTGCCCGGGTGCCAGCACTACCATGGAAGTAGCCTGGTGGGAGCCTGGTTGCTGGAGGGGGAGACCGACTGTCTCCCCTTTGGATACCTAGCTGTGCTGCTGGAGGGGGAGACCATTCGTCTCCCCTTTGGCTAAACAGCCGTGTTGCTGGGGGACAGGACCAACTGTCCCTACCCCTTGTAACGCAGCCTGCCGCTGGGGAATGGAGTCTGGGCTCCCAAAGTCAGGCTCTGCAAAGGACTCCCATAACAAGCCAGGACCATCAAACTCCTCTCCCTCTGGTTTGTCATGCTCGGCTGTCCAGGGTATATAATGTGCCATATACCACCAGAGCGCCTGGTAGGCATGTCAGTTTGCTGGGACAATCCATCTGGATTCCCGTTATGAGAGAGAATTCCTGTCCATACAACCAAGGGTTCAAATTCCTCAGTGCCCAGACCAGGGCCAAACAGTCCTTCAAAATCCCATCAGCTTCTTTACGAGTTTTCTGTACCTGCTCTTTATAGGTATCCACAATCCCTTCATACTGACATAGGGTGCCCTTGAGTTGCTGCACCTCACTATGAGCCAGCGTCAGCTTCTCCTCAAGTGTCGCTAAGTTTGTCTTTAAGGTTTCATGTCCCACTCTCAAGCTGGTGTTTTCTGCAGTCTGTCGGTGCAGCTTGTCTAGCAGAGATTCACGTTCTAAACGTGCTTTTTCCTCTGCGCTCCTCTTCTCCTTCATCAGCGCATTGTAACGGGACCTCCACATATCAATAGCGGATAGAGATTTACTGAGCTCATCGTCCTGGGGCTTAGCAGCAGGTGGGTCAGTCTCTGCTGCATGGATCTGGGCACGGGTAGTCACAGAGTTAACATCAGCGGGACCCATAGGAGCGTAGGCAGAAACAAGGGGGGCCAAGTCATTTCCAAGAAGAACATCAGCAGGTAAGTCCTTCTTGACCCCCACATTCACAGGTCTAGCGCCCACTCCCCAATCCAAATGTACCCTGGCAACAGGTAGGCTGAACACATCGCCCCCTGCTAACCTCACAGCCACAGTGTCTCCCGTGTACTGTTTCTCAGACACCAAGTTCTTTTGAAGCAAGGTCATGGTAGCACCAGTATCCCGTAGACCACTGACCTTCTTCCCATTCACTTTAACCAGTTGCCGGTTATTCCGATGGGCAGCTTGCACAAGGTCTGCCTCATGTAGGATGCTCCAGCATTCTTGCGCCTCTATGTAGCGGGCCGTAGGCTGAGGATTACGTGGGATTCCGCCGGCGGGTCTTCTCCAGGACTGCGCTTGGTTCGCTGCATTTAGGGGACACTCTGGTCTTTTGTGCCCTAGTTGCTTACATCTAAAGCACCGAATAGGTTGTGAGTAGCACCGCAAATTGAACAGGGCTCTCTGAGGGTAGTTCGTGGCCGGAGGCCGTGTGGTATAGCGGTGCGCCGGGGTTTGGTAACTGGCAGCTGCTGGGGTGACTGGGGGTCTGTACTCCACTCTAGCAGGGGGCTTAGTGGTAGCAGTGTACAGTTTGCGGGCATCCGTATACTCATCTGCCAAGCGAGCCGCTTCCTGCAGGGTGGAGGGTTTACGGTCCCGAACCCACTCTCGAACTCCTGCGGGTAACTTGTCGAAGCAATGTTCCAACAGGAATAGCTGCAGCACCTCTTCCCCAGATATGGCTTGGCACCCCGCTATCCAGTGAGCTGCTGTGCGGTGCACCTTACATGCCCACTCAAGGTAGGAATCTCCAGCTAATTTAACAGTGTCTCTGAACCGCCTCCGGTATGCCTCCGGTGTAACCGCATACCTGGAGAGCAGAGCCTCTTTTACCGTATTATAATCCCTGACTTCCTCATCTGGAATGGCCCGAAAAGCCTCTCTGGCCCGGCCGGATAATTTTCCAGATAATATCGTGACCCAGTCCTCTGCGGGTACCTTGTGTAGTGCACATTGCCTCTCAAAATCCGCAAGGTACCCATCAATCTCTCCTTCTGTTTCCAGGAAGTTTTTAAAAACTGCAAAATTTACTTTTCTCTTTTCCATCTTAGTCAGTATTGTAATAATCCCCCTCTTCCTGAGGTTACTGGCTTGTGTAGTTGCTCTTCTGGGCGATAAGGTTCATTCCGTCGCTGCCACCAATGTTACGGTACCAACTGTGTACCAAGGGTTAACCCCAGATGAACAATGTCCTGCATAGACAATCAGCAATTCACAACCCAGCCAGTTTCAGGTTTAAAACAGAATGACAACTTTATTTGAAGGCAGCACACAGATTTATACAGGTTTTTGACCCCCCCTCAGATGGGGGTTGAAAGAATGTTGTACATTAGATAAAAGGGAGAAGCGCCCTTGACATGATACAATAGAATTATATTACTTAAATACTTTACTTAGGCAGATAACAACTTAAACACATTTGGCTTGTCTATTCACAGGTAAAACAGATTAACATATTAAGTTAATTAACTAGGGAAGAACGTTTACTCAGACAATCTGATGTTGGGCAGTCTAGTTAACATAATCACACAAGGACACAATCAGTTTACCCAGACAGACTCCTGAGACACAATCAGATCTGAAACATACATAGAATACATCTTATTACTGAATATAGGAACAGTTCTTATTAGCTATAAAGTCTTTTATGCCCACTTGGCTTATAGAGTCACAATTGCTCCCACAAGGGGCACTCACACCCTGTACCCATCCTGTATTTATGGATACAGGGTGACATAGACATAAGACAGAGTTATGAAAGTACATGGGGTGTCCAGCATATAACATTCCATATTTCCATGCAGTCTCTGGGTATCCTTAAGCCCATGTACCTCCAGCCCAAAGAATGTTCCATAACAGGCCCTCCAATGTACCGTGGCGAGATTGGTTTTGTCACATCCTGAAGAAAAAAATATTTTTGAGTTTTATGTCTCTTTAGCTTAGTACTAATGCACAAATATGCTCTGTTAGTTTAAAATTCAAAATACACAGATTTAATAGATGTTAAACAGATATAAATAGTGCTCTTTTTATGTTTAGAATTAATATGGAGTTTGAGGTTAATTAATCTGGAAGGTCCATGTGTCTATACATATGCTCAGCAAATAACGCCTGGACTCTGCCATGTGTGTTTGTTACAGTGACATCTCCAGTACATAAAATGCTGGGCAGGAATTTCATGTTTTCTATTTAAATATCACTGATGTTCATTGCAGTGGTGGTTACAGGGGTGCAAAAACAGCCCCAATATTTTAGTTGCACGCCAGTGTGTCTTATATTGTGTCTTATAAGGGTAAAAATTGTTCCACACTGGCAATGTCCCTTCATGCTTAGCCACACCCCTAAACCACCTGATCTTGCCTCTGAACTGCCCAACGCTTCATATGACATGCCTTGTCAACAATTCTTGAGAAGCAATTTAGATTGCTTTGGGACGTTAGCTAAATACTAAATCTCTTGAAAGTGATGTAGCACGTCTGTAAAAAGTCGACTAGAAAATATCACATGATCATCTCTATGTAAAAAAGGAAGATATTTTGCCTCAAAATGAGGACATTTTGGGGTAAAATATCTTCCTTTTTTTACAAAGAGATGATCATGTGATAGTTTCCAGTCAGCTTTTTACAGGTACACTGCATTACTTTTAAGTGATTCAACATTTGGGTAACATTTCTCCATGTCAGTTTTTGCACATGCTCAGTTCATATTTAAATACACATGACTGTCTCACAGATTAATAGGATACTCAATATATTGCTAAGCTCACACTTGTAAACTATGAAACATGTTCAGAAACAAAATATGATAATCAGATTGTTAAGGCCAATTAAGTGTTTGTTTTTTTAAATAATACTTAAAAATTGAAGGGATGAGAGAGTCAAAATGAAAACTTACAATAGTAAAAAACAAAACAAAAAAATAATCAGTTTTGTTATCAAATCTCTTTATTTTGGTATACACTGTTAAAACCTAGTTCCTTTACAATCCTGGAGTAGGCTCAGGAGTGTGCACATGTTTTGAGCACCTTATGTATAGCATTGTTACTAAGACACATGCACGTTCCTGAGTCTTTATCGGCATGCTTTCATGGAAAGTTTTAACATAGGACACTAAGAGGAATTGGTAACGTTTTGTGAATTTTTTTGTTATTATTTGTATACTCTATTTGAATCATTAAAGATTCATTTTGCTTTGGGCAGAGTTGTGACAACCTGGGTCAAAGGGGTAACCAGGGGGTGGGGCTAGGGAGGCATTAATAGCTGGCCCCCATGTGCCCCCCAACTTTAATCTTCCTCCTGCTTTTATTACCACTAGCCTATGCTTCACGTGCCGGTACAGTCCCCACTAGCCTTGCCCACGGCTCCCAGCCCCTCCCATTGCATACCCGCCCATTTTTTATTTCTGGCTATGTCACTTCCTGTGAGGGAATTTGTGTTGAAGGGGTAGCACTATCACAACAATGTTTTGGATTCATATTGGTCCATGGATGGTGTTTTGGCCCAGTGGAAGAGTTAGGATGTGCTGTTGATAGATCAGTGTGCCATGGGTGATATCTGAATAGTCAGGGGCTTGGATTTGTGGTAAATGACTGCATCATGATCATCAGTGCAGCAAACAGTGGGACAGCTCTCAAAACAGGATATTTACATGTATTATAGAAAACGTAGGAATTGCGATGAATTCACTTAGATTAAATGTATTCATTATAACACCAAGGATTAGCTCTTCTTACTAAAAATAGAAGATGTCTTTATATGTCAGATTGTGTTGTTGGAGAGAAATCTGAGCCAGTGAGGCTGAAATCACGGAAATATTAGTCACAGTTAGTGAACATACTAACCTGCAGGATAATATTCCCTTGGTACTCTTTTCTGGGAAAGAGGAAAACATTTGTGTTAATCAAAACTTCTTTTGTTAAATATGTTTAAGACAGAAGTCTGATGCTTTCTGAAATAAAATGACACAATATGGGTTCACAGTGTAAAATTCAGAATAATCAGCCTTTGTTAGCGTGTCCTGCTGAAAAGCTTGCATTATGCACAAACATGATGAAGCAGTTTTCAGCTTATCTTGTTATTTTCTTCGCTGAAATACACGGAGAGCAACGCTTTTCATGTCTGCTTGAACAAAAACTGTCCTTTGGGGAAAACTTCACATAAAATGCAGCCTTCAAAGCATTCATTTTTAGCACAGACTTCAAAGATTCTAAACTTCAAAAAAGTCATTTAAATATTAGAATAAACATTTTGACTTCTGGAAAAGCCTTCCTTCAAATGTTTTACATCAAATTTACTGGTACTTGAAAACAGGAGAGTTTGAAATGATTATATGTTTTCTGGTAATGTAAATCTTGATAGGCCCTTACAGAAATGCATGCATATTGAATAGCTCGGCTGGAGGGTTGTTACAAACTTGTAAAATGATTTTTATTTTGTTGCAAAAACAATTATTAGACATGTGCAATTCGTTCCGGACGAATTTTGGCCGAATCGGAGATTAGAATGAATCCGAATTTCCGAATTGGCACCATAATTGAAATCCCGAAACATTCCGAAAATGAATAAATTACTTTCCGAATTTTCGGATCCATTCTTTATTCATATTCGGAATTTTTCATTGGTCTAATTTAAACACCGACATCGCTGACACTAACTAAATCACTAAATAAAGCTATTAACCCTTAAACTGCCATTCCCCAACATCACTAACACTAACTAAACCTATTAACCCCTAAACTGCAGTTCCCTGACATCGCTGACACTAACTGAAACACTAAATAAACCTATTAACCCCTAAACCGCCGTTCCCAAACATAGCCAGCACTAACTAAACCTATTAACCCCTAATCTGCCGTTCCCAAACATCACCAACACTAAATAAACCTATTAACCCCTAAACCGCAGATCCTCAACATCGCCGACACTAACTAAACCTATTAACCCCTAAACCGCTGTTCCCAAACATCGCCAACATCGGATCTTTTTGTTTTTTCGGATCCATTCTTTATTCATACGCATTATTCTATTCTAAATTTCAGAATAGCATAATGTATATGAATAAAGAATGGATCAGAAAAAAATTAACGGATCCAAAAAAAACAATTTAACTTATCATAACTAATTTGCCGAAACAATTTTTTTTTTATAAACTTAACTAAACTAATTTGCCAAAACGAAATTATTTATTTAACTAATGAAAACGAAACGAAACAAATTTTTTAGCATTGCACATGTCTAACAATTATGAACAGGCTGTCTAGCTGTTGTATCAGTCAGGATGATAGCAGTGTTAATTTCGTCGACTAAAACTAGACTAAAATGACTATAAAACTAAAGAAATTCTAATGACTAAAATATGACTAAAACTAAAATGACATTTTAGTCAAAAGACTATGACTAAAACTAAATCAAAATGACATTTTAGTCAAACGACTATGACTAAAACTAAATCAAAATTTGCTGACAAAATCATTTTATGCAAGGTGTTATAATCAATTCATATCTAATTACTGCTGTTTTGTAAATTTTACGAAACTTAATTTTATTAAATTTTAAGATAAATAAAGACGTTATATACCACAACAGTTAAATCTGTTAAATCTGTATTGCATGTTCAAACCTTAATAAATAAAAACAGGTTAATAAACCTTTACTCCAGGACTATATAATAAGTTTGGAAGTTCTAGAGCAGTGCTAATATTTTTGCCGAAACGTTTTTGAATCTGTGAACAATCAATTGAGTCTTCCTATAGAAATAAGCATAACCCATGAGTATGGGTTTGTTATGCTGTGCCTGTGCTAGCTGCAGAATCTTTTTGTTGTGTTGTTACTTGATACTTGTTTTAATTATTAACAGAGAACTGTTAGTTTTTATATTGGGTAATATGTGCAATACAGCCAATACAGTTTACAGTTTTGATTTTTTATATTTTAAAGTTGCACTTCTGTTTGTTTATGAAACTTGGTTTTATTTCATTTTAAGTTTAATAAAGATGTTGTGCATCACAACGGCTAAATCTGTCAGTATTGCAGGTTTAAACCTTAATACCATAAATAATAACAGGTGTTATGTTTACTCCTGGAGTATGTAATCAGTTTGCAAATTATAGAGAAATGCTTAAATAACGCATTACACTTTAACTAAACCCCTTAGATTTTAGTTGACTAAAATCTTCCTGCAGAGTCAGTCGACTAAAACTAGACTAAAACTAAAACAATTCAGGGGCGCGATCCGATATAGATTGCAGTTTGCGGCGCAAGCGAGGGAACCGGCGTCGCCCGCAGTTTCAGCTCGCAACTCGAGCTATCCCATATAAGTCGCCGTCAGATGCTAACGTGCCGTAAGTCTGACAAACCAGCGATGTCCAGAAATCTGCGCAAGTACAAATTTCTGGCGTCGCCAGTGACTTGCGGCACGTTAGAAACTGCCGGCGCCTATAAAACCTGACTAAAGTCTAAAACACCCGCACTGTCTAACACGCCTCCTAAACATAGCCCGACACGTCTAACCCTCTATCCGCTATCCCCCCTCACTATCCTAACAATAAAAAAGCTATTAACCCCTAAACCGCTGCTCCCGTACCCCGCCGCAACCTAATAAAGTTATTAACCCCTAAACCGCCACCATCTATATTAAAATTATTAACCCCTAATGTAAGCCCCTTACACCGCCGCCATCTCTATTAAAATGATTAACCCCTAATTTAATCTACCTACCCCGCCGCCAGCTATAGTAAGTATATTATAGTTAATATAGGTATTACATTATATATATTAACTATATTAACCCTAATTATATTAGGGTTAATATAGTTAATATAGTTACTATAGTATTTATATTAACTATATTAACTCTATCTAACCCTAACACCCCTAACTAAATTTATATTAAATTAATCTAATTCATTTATAAACTAAAAAATTCCTATTTAAATCTAAATACTTACCTATAAAATAAACCCTAAGATAGCTACAATATAATTAATAATTACATTGTAGCTATGTTAGGGTTAATATTTATTTTACAGGTAAATTGTTAATTATTTTAACTAGGTATAATAGCTATTAAATAGTTATTAACTATTTAATATCTACCTAGTTAAAATAATTACCCAATTACCTGTAAAATAAATCCTAACCTAAGTTACAAATACACCTACACTAGCAATAAATTAAATAAACTACAAACATCTATCTAAAAATACAATTAAATTAACTAAACTAAATTACAAAAAACAAACACTAAATTACAAAAAATAAAAAAAAGATTACAAGATTTTTAAGCTAATTACACCTATTCTAAACCCCCTAATAAAATAATAAACCCCCAAAATAAAAAAAATTCCCTGCCCTATTCTAAATTAAACAAATTTCAAAGCTCATTACCTTACCAGCCCTTAAAAGGGCCTTTTATGGGGCATGCCCCAAAGAATTCAGCTCTTTTGCATACAAATACAATACCCCCCCCATTACAACCCACCACCCACATACCCCTATTCTAAAACCACCCAAACCCCCCTTAAAAAAGCCTAACACTACCCCCCTGAAGATCTCCCTACCTTGTCTTCACCACACCGGGCCGAACTCCTGATCCGATCCGGGCGATGTCTTCCTCCAAGCGGCAAAGAAGAATTCTTCCTCCGGCGATGTCTTCCTCCAAGCGGCAAAGAAGAATTCTTCCTCCGGCGACGTCTTCCTCCAAGCGGCAGCAAAGTCTTCATTCTTCCGGCGGCATCTTCAATCTTCTTTCTTCGCTCCGCCGCCGCGGAGCATCCATCCCGGCCGACTACTGAACTACGAATGAGGTACCTTTAAATGACGTCATCCAAGATGGCGTCCGCCGAATTCCGTTTGGCTGATAGGATTCTATCAGCCAATCGGAATTAAGTTAGAAAAATCTGATTGGCTGATTCAATCAGCCAATCAGATTCAAGTTCAATCCGATTGGCTGATCCAATCAGCCAATCAGATTGAGCTCGCATTCTATTGGCTGTTCCGATCAGCCAATAGAATGCAAGCTCAATCTGATTGGCTGTTCGGATCAGCCAATCGGATTGAACTTGAATCTGATTGGCTGATTCAATCAGCCAATCAGATTTTTCTAACTTAATTCCGATTGGCTGATAGAATCCTATCAGCCAATCGGAATTCGGCGGACACCATCTTGGATGACGTCATTTAAAGGTACCTCATTCGTAGTTCAGTAGTCGGCCGGGATGGATGCTCCGCGGCGGCGGAGCGAAGAAAGAAGATTGAAGATGCCGCCGGAAGAATGAAGACTTTGCTGCCGCTTGGAGGAAGACGTCGCCGGAGGAAGAATTCTTCTTTGCCGCTTGGAGGAAGACATCGCCGGAGGAAGAATTCTTCTTTGCCGCTTGGAGGAAGACATCGCCCGGATCGGATCAGGAGTTCGGCCCGGTGTGGTGAAGACAAGGTAGGGAGATCTTCAGGGGGGTAGTGTTAGGCTTTTTTAAGGGGGGTTTGGGTGGTTTTAGAATAGGGGTATGTGGGTGGTGGGTTGTAATGGGGGGGGGTATTGTATTTGTATGCAAAAGAGCTGAATTCTTTGGGGCATGCCCCACAAAAGGCCCTTTTAAGGGCTGGTAAGGTAAAGAGCTTTGAAATTTGTTTAATTTAGAATAGGGCAGGGAATTTTTTTTATTTTGGGGGTTTATTATTTTATTAGGGGGCTTAGAATAGATGTAATTAGCTTAAAAATCTTGTAATCTTTTTTTTATTTTTTGTATTTAGTGTTTGTTTTTTTTTTGTAATTTAGTTTAGTTAATTTAATTGTATTTTTAGATAGATGTTTGTAGTTTATTTAATTTATTGCTAGTGTAGGTGTATTTGTAACTTAGGTTAGGATTTATTTTACAGGTAATTGGGTAATTATTTTAACTAGGTAGATATTAAATAGTTAATAACTATTTAATAGCTATTATACCTAGTTAAAATAATTAACAATTTACCTGTAAAATAAATATTAACCCTAACATAGCTACAATGTAATTATTAATTATATTGTAGCTATCTTAGGGTTTATTTTATAGGTAAGTATTTAGATTTAAATAGGAATATTTTAGTTTATAAATTAATTAGATTAATTTAATATAAATTTAGTTAGGGGTATTAGGGTTAGATAGAGTTAATATAGTTAATATAAATACTATAGTAACTATATTAACTATATTAACCCTAATATAATTAGGGTTAATATAGTTAATATATATAATGTAATACCTATATTAACTATCATATACTTAGGGTTAATATAGATAATATAGCTGGCGGCGGGGTAGGTAGATTAAATAAGGGGTTAATCATTTTAATAGAGATGGCGGCGGTGTAAGTGGCTTACATTAGGGGTTAATAATATTAATATAGCTGGCGGCGGTATAGGGGGATTAGATTAGGGGTTAATAATTTTTATATAGGTGGCGGCGGTGTAAGGGGTCAGATTAGGGGATAGATAAGGTAGATGACAGCGGTGTAAGGGGTTCTAATTAGGGGATAGGTAAGGTAGATGGCGGCGGTTTTAGGGGCTCACAGTAGGGGGTTAGTTTATGTAGATGGCGATGGGGTCCGGGAGCGGCGGTTTAGGGGTTAATAACTTTATTAGGGATTTCGGGGGGGATCGCGGTTGACAGGTAGATAGACATTGCGCATGCGTTAGGTGTTAGGTTTATTTTAGAAGATCGCGGTTGACAGGGAGATAGACATTGCGCATGCGTTAGGTGTTAGGTTTATTTTAGAAGATCGCGGTTGACAGGGAGATAGACATTGCGCATGCGTTAGGTGTTAGGTTTATTTTAGCAGCCAGTTTAGGGAGTTACGGGGCTCCAATAGTCAGCGTAAGGCTTCTTACGGCTGCTTTTTGTTGGCGAGGTGAAAATGGAGTAAGTTTTCTCCATTTTCGCCACGTAAGTCCTTACGCTGCATATTGGATACCAAACTGCGCGGGTTTGGTATACCTGCCTATAGCCCAAAAAACTACGGGCGACGGCAGAAATATACGCGCGTAACTTCTAGGTTACGCCATATATGTGATACCAAACCCGCGCAAATATTTGCGTCGCCGGCTTTTGCGGGCGACGATTTTTATCGGATGGACCCCCAGATGACTAAAATACGACTAAAACTAAAATGGCATTTTAGTCAAAAGACTAAAACTAAGACTAAATTGAAATTTGCTGTCAAAATTAACACTGGAAGTTTTTTTGGGACTTGACTGTCCCTTTAAATGCATTTGAAGAAAATGCACAAATTGCATGTTTATTTAAAGGGACATGGCAAGTTAATGCAATGCTTTCAGCCCACTTGATAGTGTGTAATTCACTGTGTTATAGCAAAAAACTAATGTATTGGTTTGGGTGGTATTGCTTTTATGTGCATTATGCTAAACAAAAAAGGGCTTGGAAATAATGCATTAAAGTTTATCATATCCATGTTTCATTAAGGAAAACAGAAGTCAAAATACTTGCTGCCAAATAGCAATCAAGATACATGCTCCTTGCCTGGTCTACCTCAGTATGCCCTCATGGGAGGGGCCACATCTCAACCAAGGGGACCAAGAGAAAATAGTAAATTTGGTGATAAACGTCTATTAGACAGTTTTTATTATTTTATTTTAAATGTATGCTGTTGTCTAAATGAGGAAAGTTACATTTTGACTTGGAAGTCCAATTAAAATATCTCATATAAACTGAATTTATAGTTTTATTTTACATTGCCACAGAATCATAATCATTTGTAAAAGATGTCAGTGTTATTTGGAATCTCCCAGTATCATCTGTAATAATGTTTTCCAGTGAAAAGTGGCACAGCTTAGACCGTCAAAACATTTTATCTGTGTTTCACATCCATAGGTTTTCATAAATATACTATGTTTATGTTTATCATTGGGCAGGTGACTTATTTCAAGAACATGGTTGTATAATTATCTTACTAGCTCATCTACCTCAATATATCAGACCTCCCAACAATCACAGCCTTCATATGTTGGCAAGCTACCCGCCATTTAACCCTACTGCACTTGTGTCCCATTTTCTAGAGGAAAACGTGGGACCATCCAAGCCCTGCACAGGAACACTCATACCAATCACACTACCTACGCAGCTGTGCCACTAAGCCATCCAGACTCTGCTAATTATTGCCCAACCCTGCTTCTGCCAAGGTCCCATCCTAACTCCCAGTCTTGGGCCTCTATTTATCAAGCCGTCAACCGCAAATACTCTGGAATTCCGCAGCGTATTTGTGGGGAGGCTGATTCGCCATAGTTATCAAGCCCTACAGACCGGCAAAAGTAGAATCTAGTGACGTAACCTATGATCCGCCGGACTCAGTCCGACACAGATCGATGGTTACGTCACTCCAGATGTTCCGAATGCAAGTACGGCACAATCTGACTACTTTTAGAAGTTATCAAAGAACAACCAGGTACGCTCGCCACTATTCCGGCCCAGCATACCTGGTTTTCAATCCGCCGCCCTGGAGGCGGCGGATCCCATAGGAATCAATGGGAGTCTGACAGCAGCGAGAGCTCATGTTCGCTGCTGCCCGATATCCCATTGATTCCTATGGGAAATGTCTGCACCTAACACCCTAACATGTACCCCGAGTCTAAACACCCCTAATCTGCCCCCCCCTACACCGCCGCCACCTACTTTATACTTTTTAACCCCTAAACCGCCGCCCTGACACCGCCGCCACCTACATTATACATATTAACCCCTAATCTGCCGCCCCCTATACCGCCGCCACCTACATAAAGTTATTAACCCCTATCCTGCCGCTCCCGGACCCCGCTGCAAATAAAATAATTGTTTAACCCCTAAACCGCCGCCACCTACATTAAATTTATTAACCCCTATCCTGCCCCCCCTACACCGCCGCCACTATATTAAATGAATTAACCCATAAATCTAAGTCTAACCCTAAGACCCCCCTAACTTACATATTATTTAAATTAATCTAAATAAATTTTCCTATAATTAAATAAATTAATCCTATTTAAACTAAATACTTACCTATAAAATAAACCCTAAGATAGCTACAATATAACTAATAATTACATTGTAGCTATTTTAGGGTTTATTTTTATTTTACAGGCAACTTTGTATTTATTTTAACTAGGTACAATAGCTATTAAATAGTTATTTTTACCTGTAAAATAAATCCTAACCTAAGTTACAATTACACCTAACACTACACTATCATTAAATACATTAAATTAATGAAATACAATTACCTACAATTAAATTAAAATAACTAAAATTAACTAAAGTACAAAAAAAAAACCTCTAAATTGCAGAAAATAAAAAAAAATTACAAGAAGTTTAAACTAATGACACCTAATCTAAGCCCCCTAATAAAATTAAAAAGCCCCCCAAAATAATAAAATTCCCTACCGTAAACTAAATTACAAATAGCCCTTAAAAGGGCCTTTTGCGGGGCATTGCCCCAAAGTAATCAGCTCTTTCACCTATAAAAAAAAAGAAATGCAACCCCCCCAACATTAAAACCCACCACCCACACACCCAACCTTACTCTAAAACCAACCCAATCCCCCCTTAAAAAACCTAGCACTACCCCATTGAAGATCACCCTACCTTTAACCGTCGGGCACAAGTCTCTCTTCATCCGATCCGGCCAGAAGTCTTCATCGAATCCGGGCAGAAGAGGTCCTCCAAGCGGCAGAAGTCTTCATCCAAGCGGCATCTTCTATCTTCAATCAATCGGAGCGGAGCGGGTCCATCTTCAATCCAGCCGACGTGGAGCCATCCTCTTCTTCCAACGTCCTAACACTGAATGAAGGTTCCTTTAAATGACGTCATCCAAGATGGCGTCCCTTGAATTCTGATTGGCTGATAGGATTCTATCAGCCAATCGGAATTAAGGTAGGAAAAATCCGATTGGCTGATGCAATCAGCCAATCCGATTGAAGTTCAATCCGATTGGCTGATTGAAGCAGCCAATAGGATTGACCTTGCATTCTATTGGCTGATTGGAACAGCCAATAGAATGCGAGGTCAATCCTATTGGCTGATCCAATCAGCCAATCGGCCAATAGAATGCGATCCGATCAGCCAATAGAATGCGGTGGTCAATCCTATTGGCTGATCCAATCAGCCAATCGGATTTTTCCTGCCTTAATTCCGATTGGCTGATAGAATACTATCAGCCAATTGGAATTCAAGGGATGCCATCTTGGATGACGTCATTTAAAGGAACCTTCATTCAGTGTTAGGACGTCGGAAGAAGAGGATGGCTCCGCGTCGGCTGGATTGAAGATGGACCCGCTCCGATTGATTGAAGATAGAAGATGCCGCTTGGATGAAGACTTCTGACGTTTGGAGGACCTCTTCTGCCCGGATTCGATGAAGACTTCTGGCCGGATCGGATGAAGACTTGTGCCCGGCTGGGTGAAGACGGCTCAAGGTAGGGTGATCTTCAATGGGGTAGTGTTAGGTTTTTTTTAAGGGGGGATTGGGTGGGTTTTAGAGTAAGGTTGGGTGTGTGGGTGGTGGGTTTTAATGTTGGGGGGTTGTATTTCTTTTTTTTACAGGTAAAAGAGCTGATTACTTTGGGGCAATGCCCCGCAAAAGGCCCTTTTAAGGGCTATTTGTAATTTAGTTTAGGGTAGGGAATTTTATTATTTTGGGGGGCTTTTTATTTTATTAGGGGGGTTAGATTAGGTGTAATTAGTTTAAACTTCTTGTAATTTTTTTTATTTTCTGTAATTTAGAGGGTTTTTTTGTACTTTAGTTAATTTTAGTTATTTTAATTTAATTGTAGGTAATTGTATTTAATTAATTTAATTTATTTAATGATAGTGTAGTGTTAGGTGTAATTGTAACTTAGGTTAGGATTTATTTTACAGGTAATTTTGTATTTATTTTAGCTAGGTAGCTATTAAATAGTTAATAACTATTTAATAGCTATTGTACCTAGTTAAAATAAATACAAAGTTGCCTGTAAAATAAAAATAAACCCTAAAATAGCTACAATGTAGCTATTAGTTATATTGTAGCTATCTTAGGGTTTATTTTATAGGTAAGTATTTAGTTTTAAATAGGAATAATTTAGTTAATAATAGTAATTTTATTTAGATGTATTTAAATTATATGTAAGTTAGGGGGGTGTTAGGGTTAGACTTAGGTTTAGGGGTTAATTAATTTAATATAGTGGCTGCGGTGTAGGGGGGTAGATTAGGGGTTAATCAATGTAATGTAGGTGGCGGCGGTGTAGGGGGGGCAGGATAGGGGTTAATAAATGTAATGTAGGTGGCGGCGGGCTCCGGGTGCAGCGGTTTAGGGGTTAAACAATTTATTTATTTGCGGCAGGGTCCGGGATCGGCAGGATAGGGGTTAATAACTTTATATAGGTGGCGGCGGTATAGGGGGCGGCAGATTAGGGGTTAATATATTTATTAGAGTTGCGGCGGGGTCCGGGTGCGGCGGTTTAGGGGTTAATATATTTATTAGAGTTGCGGCGGGGTCCGGGAGCGGCGATTTAGGGGTTAATAACTTTATTTAGTTGCGGGGGGCTCCGGGAGCGGCGGTTTAGGGGTATAACTCTATAGTATAGTGTGGGTGCTTAGTGACAGGCTAGCAAAAAAGCTGCGAATAAGCCGATGAGCAGCGAGATCGATGACTGTCAGTTAACAACAGTCCGCTGCTCATCGCACCGTACTTGGTGCGCGGCTTTTTGACAGCTTTCTTGATAAATTTGGCGAACGTATTCAGGTCCGCGGCGGCGATGTTAGGCGAGCGTATTGGGGCCGGCGAATGCAGGAAAGTAGACAGGTTGATAAATAGTCTCTGAGGGCTTATTGTTGGGAGATATGTTGCACATGAAACATGCAATAACTGAGCTAAGCAGTTAAAGTAATAAACCAGCCTGCTTTTGTGCCAGCTGACTCATATATGTCCTCTCTACGAGGATTCAGTGAATATATATATGGTTCTTTCACTTTGTGCATGTTCATTGCAATTGTGTTCAACATAGCTTATCTGAATTTGCTGTACATACACAAGTTGATATTTTGCTTTGATAAAATCGTATAAAATGTTTACAGGCTCTATTCAGCAGGGCCCCTTTGAGATTTACCCTGATGTCTACAGTATGTTAATCCAGTAAAATCAACTACACATTATTTTTATATGATACAAGCTTTGATGTTGGCAATAATCTAAGACCATTACTTGCAATCATTATTTGAATATGTTTTCTCCATGTAAGATCTAAAACATTTCATGCAAGTAAATGCTAACAATGTGATACTTGCAATAAGGATGCAATTTCACCCTAATGAATAGAATATACTGGCCAAAATATGATGAAATGAAGTGTATGTGCGACATCTAAGAATGTTGTGGTTATAGGACTGAATAAATTAATAATTTATTGTAACTTTGTTATATATTTTTTTCAAGCAAACCTGCATTTAAAGGGACATTGTACATAAATGTTTTGTACATAATCCATTTATATAGCCCATTTGGGGGTGTTTTTGTAAAAATATATAGTTTTGCTTATTTTTAAATAACATTGTGCTGATTTTCAGTCTCCTGACACGCCCCACAGTTTTAGATGTATACTTATGTATGCAGACTTCAGATTGCTTCTGTTTGTATAATGGGTCTTTTCATATGCACGGTAGGGGGACGGGGGTGTCTGCTCTTCCTGCTTTCTTAGCCCCTTTCAGTGGGTGTCCCAGCCTAACCTCATCAACAGTGCTAAATTGGGAGCTTCTAAGTAAGTTTTTGAAAGGTTTTATACTGGATTTTGATATCAATTTCTGTGCATATTCTTCTTTATAGTAGTGTATGTTTTATGCAGTTATATGAATATTGGTGTATACTGTCTCTTTAACAGCACTTGTCTGTCTGTGTCTACCTGCAGCGTCACCCTTTCTCATTATACTCAGGAAACCGATACCAAGGTTACTGAAAAAATATATAAACAGTTTCAGAGAATCCCTACTGAGTAGAACATTGTATGTAACAATCTCTATGTGAACCATAAAGGAGAAATATACTGTGCAATATCACATAGACATAAATATTGTAACGTTGTCCCCTGTGTGAGAGAAACCTCAGTTTCCAGGTGTATTATTCAGACTTTGGTGGTTGTCATACTCCTGCTTACTTTAAATGTAAATAATGCTAGACATAATTAATAATTCACATGAAAGATTAGCTTGAGAATAATATGCAGACACATTTTTTTTAAACTATATTAGTCATTATAATATGAAATAAATAAGTGTAAAGTTTTAGATTGTATACAGTATTGGTTGCTTTCATGATGTCACCTACATTTCACCCCCCCCCCCTCCCCAAAAAGTATCTCCTCTGCTGAGGCCAGTTATGGGCAGTTATAAATGCGGTACTATATTGCTCAAACAATGACTATCTTCAATGTAGCAGCGTGAACTTCCAATTCTTGTGTTATCTGGGAAGCCCGCAATTTTAAGAATTACAAGAAAAGGGAACAAAATACATAATAAAGGCATAAATCGTTTTGTTTTAATATGTATAATTAAACATCTTATATTATAATCTCAAAGTGTTTAATGTCCCATTGGGGACAATGAGCAGCACACACACCGAGCAAATGATAGACTTTAGCATGAATGAATGGGTGTCACAGTTCAGTTTAACAAGCTAAACCACTTTGTATCAGCACATTAACAGTTACAATTACATTCACGGAAAAATGCATATATCAGTATGTGATGCTGGATTTTATTTAAAGGGAGCCTACTCCAGAATTGCAATTATTTAAAAAGATAGATAATCCCTTTATTACCCATTCCCCAATTTTGCATAACCAACACGGTTATTTTAATATATTTTTTACTTCTGTGATTACCTTGTATCTAAGCCTCTGCAGACTGCATTTTAGCCAATGAGTGCCATCTCATAAGTAACTCCACGGGCATGAGCACAATGTTATCTATATGACACACATGAACTAACGACCTCTAGCTGTGAAAAACTGTCAAATTCCTTCAGATAAAAGGTGGTCTTCAAGGGCTTAGAAATTAGCATATGAGCCTACCTAGGTTTAGCTTTTAACTAAGAATACCAAGAGAACAAAGCAAATTTGATGATAAAAGTAAATTGGAAGGTTGCTTTAAAATACATGTCCTATCTAATTCAGGAAAGTTTTATTTTGACTAGACTACCCCTTATTCTTCTGCTCACATGTGACATTGATAAATATATTCAGTTTCCTTGACCTTTAGTTTTACCATGCCTCGTCAAATAAAAGATTGCATATTTTCCCCTACATACATGTCACTGGGCCACTGCACTTCCCACGATTGAATGTTTTGCATTGCTAGAGAAGCGCAGGAAGTCAAAGGAAATGTGACTCAATGGCAGATGTCACTACAGATTCTATTCACTTTGGTGCCAAGAAAACGGGTCTCTGGGCAGATAAATGTTTACACCACTGTGCATGGCATTAGGAGGGCATGTAAAAATAAATCTAAAAAATCTAAAATAAACAGTAAATAATAAACTATATTACATTTATAAGTAAAAATGCTATAAATGTCCTTCGTCATTCCCTGCCCTTATCCTTGCCTGATATTTAACATTCCAAGATGGAACGCTATTCATGCAAAATCTTTTTTTTTTTTTGGCATAACAATGATGCCAAGTGCAGCTGCAAGGAACGGAAGATGAATTAGTGTAAACATTATACAAATTGTACACAAATGACAGGCTTCTCGCTGGTAAATTTAGTAGGATTCCTCAATTAATGTCATTTATTAAAATGACATACATGAAATGCTTCATTTTAATGACACTGTACAGCAGTGAGTCTCAGGAAATGATTAAACGAAGAGTGTCACTAGCATATATATCAGAAGAACATAAAACATAAGACTTTCAGGAAACTAAAGCCGGAACTGAGCAACAATAGGAATCAGGAGATGGGAATAACATTAGCTGTAAAGTGTAATAGCAAAAATAGCCCTTAAAAGGGACATTTAAGTAAAAATAAATGTTTATGTTTCAGATAGAGCTTGCAGTTTAAAGACACTTTCCAATTTACTTCCATTATCAAATTTTGCACTGTCTTTTTATATTCACACTTTCTGGGGAACAAGATTCTACGGAGCATGTGCACAACCTCACAAGGTATATGTTTACTAGTTTGTGATTGGCTGATGTTTGTCACATGATACAGGGGCCAGAAAATGGGAGAAAAAGTAAATTTGTCAGAAACAAATCTACTGCTTATTTGAAATTCAGAGTAGGTGTTAAATAATTGTATTTTATTATTCACTTGTTAATTATGCAATTCTACTGGAGTGATCTTTTAAAAAACTGTTTTAGTGGACCATGTTTTAAATGGAAAAATAATGTGATAAAAATTACACTGATCTAGTTAGTGGTATCTCATTTGTTAATGACTTATAGCCATACGTATGTTATGTTTTTGCTTTTCACATAAAGATAACTGTAGAGATTTTAACTGTACAGAACGCCATGGGTGTGGCAGGTTCAGACTTTCATCGTTACTCACCCAAGCCATTGTCCTCTAAACTGAAATCATTTACTAAAGTTCATTCACTAGGAGGGATACATTTTCCTGCATATAATTTCATCCCTTTGGCTGTCACAACCTGTCATCAGTTATAGCATTTGTTGGAAATATTTTATGGGTTTGTCAAAAAGAAAATTTCATGTTTTAGAGCTTTGTTTTTTTTTAAATTTAACAAATGTACGTTTTTACAGACTGCATAACATTATGTACTAATAAAACATATAAATAAATACACTTTTGAGAATTTTGTTTCTATGTAATGCAACAGACAGGTTGTACCAGGGAACAATGTAAAAGGTTAGTAATTTGTTGTAAGTCTTCAAAAATAAGTTGGTATCGCCTGGGAGTCTGGGTGGGTGTAGTCTGGAATCCCAGTGGTCCCAGTATTGTCTTAGCTTGGGATGTCTGAATGCTGTCCCTCCTGCAGCCCCCCAAGAACTTCTAAAAGTGCTGGGTTGCCAAAAACCGCATAGCGACATGCTCTATCTGCCCACTACCTGCACAGGTCTGCCTGACTTACTGCCCATCTCTGCCCAGTTTTCACCAAACTCTGCTCTCAGTGTGATGTAACTCTCTGATTTGCCACTACTTTGACCCGAGATCTCCCTGATTAACGGGACAGTAAAGTCATCATTAGACATTCATGATTTAGACAGAACATACAATTTTAAATACTATATGTAGAGATCAGGGACATGAAACCCCAAAATATTCTTTCATGATTTAGGTAGAACATACAATTTTAAACAAGTTTACAATTTACTTCTATTATTTAATTTGCTTCCTTCTCTTGTTATCCTTTGCTGAAAGGTTTATCTAGGAAAGCTCAGGAGCAACAAAGAACCTAGGTTCTAGCTGCTGATTGGTGGATGCATATATATACTGATTGTCATTGGCTCACCCATGTTTTCAGTTAGAAACCAGTACTGCATCCAGTTTAGCATCCAGTTTAACACCCACCAATCAGCAAGAGCTACCCAGGTGCTGAACCAAAAATGGACCAGCTCATAACCTTACATTCCTGTTTTTTCAAATAAAGATAGCATGAGAACAAAGAAAATTTGATAATAGGAGTAAATTAGAACATTGCCTAAAATTGCATGCTCTATCTGAATCATGAAAGATTGGGGTTTAGTATCTCTTTAAATGTTTTGCCAAAATAAATATAACTATATGAACCTATTTTCATTAATAAATTAGGAGTCTGGATAAATTTACTATATAGTGACTCTAAAATTTATAGTGTACTAGTAAACAAGGACGAGTAGCATTTTGGGATAATTTTCAATCCCTGATCTCTACATATACATACCACCTGGGTATTATGGTCAATCTAGCACCAAAATACCAGGCAATTCCTCTCTGAACAAGGAACATAGCAATCCCAGACGATTGTTTCAGCCTTCATTGGGCCTCGTCAGTAAGGTATAGCCATATTCTTCTAAGCACACTGAGCAAGGAGTCCACGTCTGGTTGCCCCTTTTTCCCTTAGTGAGACCTAATACACACAGAGAGAAGCGCACTCACTGAAACAAACAACCAGCTCTATAACATTATTAGCCTGTTCTATGGAAACTTACCACCTGGGTGCAGCTTCTTTTTAGCCCAGTAATGCTTTTTACAGCATGTACATATGTATGTCAGTCTGATCCCGCCCATTACAGTCAGTCCAGCGCCAAAATACCAGGTAATTACGCTCTGAGCAATAAACACAGCAATCCCAGACGATTGTTTCAGCCTTCATGTTTTTCTTCTCTGTTGGGAGAATATTTTGTATTCTGCAGGGATCAGCAATTCAGACAACCCACCTGGGACTAGCTCTAATGTGCAGAAGTGTTGTGTGTGAAACAATGGATTTGACGTTCCATATCCTACTTGGTAACTGAACATTTACTTCCGTCTTCTTACATTAATTTGTGGCGGTAAGCGTTTCTCAGCACTTTTACCTGCACATTTACACAGTTTAAATCTAACACTTTAATTGTAGGGTTAACAAAAAGTTAATGACATTTGCTGTTTAACATGCACCCAGCAACAACGGTAAAGCACGTTCTCTAGAATTTATTTCAATTAATAGATAGGGAAGTGTTGCAATTAAATTTTGTAATTTGTGAGCTCATTACCCCGATGATACTCTTTGGATTTATAATGACTGATTTTCTTTCATTAGTTTCTCTGTAAATCATAGACTGCTATTGTTACTGAAAATTAAAATACATTTTAAGCTTGGGTAAAGAACGCAAAGTTGTGCGAATGATTGGCATAAGAAATGTATAAATAGAAACTAAATAATGTACACCTAAAAATATATAGGGGGAAAAAAGAGTTTGAAAGGGACAATGAATTGTTTTCACGCATTTAGGGCCAGGTGACAAGTGACACGCTATTTAGCACTTTTGCTCGTGTGCAAACACCGCTAGAAGCAAACTTTTAATTTAATACAAGTTGAAAGGTAAAATGTTTGCGAGTGAGTGAAACCAAACGTGCAGTAACTTCAGGATTGGATATCGCTACTGCTCTAACTTCTTCTCCCCATAGACTTCAATGCAATAATACAATAAAAAAACAAAACAGCATTTTAGACCAACTGCGCTTACCTGAAGGTAATTATTAATATTTTACATTCCAATGTTCTTCACATAGAATAAAATGTTCTATTTATTTATATACTGTGTGTTTATATATATATATATATATATATATATATATATATATATATATATATATATATAAATATATAGGTATTGGTGTATACATATATATATAGGAATATCTATTTAAAAATTTCATAGAAGATTTTCCCCTAGGTGAAGAACATTGGAATGTAAAATATTTACACTTTATACATAAAGTACATAATTAAATATTACAACTGAATAAAAATAATTTTTCATATTTTCTGGTATTTGAATGAAAAGGGCTTCAAAGTATATATACATGTGTGTATACATGTGTATATATGTGTTTATATGTGTGTATATATATATGCATATACATTTTTACAAATATAAACACATTTATAACACCATTCCATGTTGCAGTCACAATTTCTGTTTTATCGTTTTTCTTTTTAGCTGTAGAAGATGTTACATATATATGTCTATTAAATACATATAGATATGTAAATTTCTATACTGCCCACTACCAATGGACTATATACAACAGTGATAAATACAGGTAACCCTCAGTTTACGCTGTTGTTAGGTTCCAGGATGAATGGTAGTAAATCGAAACCATTGTAAATTGAAACCCAGTTTATAATGTAAGTCAATGGGAAGTGAGGGGGTTAGGTTCCAGGCCCCTCTCAAAATTGTCATAAGTAACACCTAATATATTATTTTTAAAGCTTTGAAATGAAGACTTTAAATGCCAAACAGCATTATAAACCTAATAATATAGATTGTATCATCATCAAACTAAGTGTAATGAACAAAAACATTTGCTAACAGTACCTAATTAAATAATCACACAACAGACTGCATCATCATCAAACTAAGTTTAATAAACAAAAACATTTTTATTTGCATTTTTCTGCAATCAGTTCTCTGCATTGTTAGCATGTTAGATAATATTGGGTCTGCACCTATTCTATGCATTTCAATCTGCAGTGATTAAGCAGTTAGGCACCCTCACCTCAAGCTGCTGGACAGGAAGATAATAGGGAAGTGGCTGCTAAAACTTGTTGCTCGATAGGTCTGGTCTGATCTGTTTACACAGATCAATTTAAGGCTGTTAAGTTGCATAACTTTGCTCCAAAACAAGCGTACAGCTCCACCTACTGGATATATTAATTAGTGCACTTTGCTTTCCAAAGCTTTCCAATAGCAGTCACATGACTGGAAAAAAGGTTGTTTTTCTGAAATGGCGCAAATTGAACCTGCGTAAACCGAGGGCTATCTGTATAGGTTTAATGAAACTAGACCATATATTCATATATACATCTATAAGGGCTTCAGTGACCATTTAAGAGTGTATTGAACAAACATATTCAAATGCTAGTTTTGCAATTTATCAAGTGTCTTTGACTGCTGAATTTGATGTGTCTGTTTTGTTGTTGATATTTATTTGATAATTTGTGGTGCAGTGGTTTGTGATCACCAAAGGTGTGCGTACATTGTATGGTTAACTTTTCTGGTATCCGATCCAATATTTCCAATACGGAAATGGCATTATATTTTGGATTGTGAGCACTCCTCTAATGTTGAAAAAAAGGCATATCAGGAGACGAAAAACAGCCAGTGAACATGAAGATTGGAACTGACCCCTTTGTCAAATGTTCATGTCATCCTTAGGTCAAGTAACCCTGCCCAGCCAATCATGCGCAGGCAGGAGCTGTCAATCTTCCCGGTCGGAAGAGACTGAGGAGATGCAAATTCTTCACCTAAGTGGTGGAGAACAGGGCAAGGCAGCAGCGGTCTGATGACCGCTGCTTGATGAACCTGCAGTCAAAGGGGAGAGAAGGGCTTGATAAATCCAGCCCAAAAGAAGCATCAGGGAAACCTGAAGAAACAGAAGACGGTAACATAATAAACAAAGCAATAAATAAAATAGACTAATTACAGAGCTTCAGTATTTAAAAGAACATGAAACCCAAGAACTTTCTTTCATGATTTAGGTAGAACATACAATTTTAAACAACTTTCCAGTATACTGCTATTACCAAATTTGCTTCATTCTCTTGGTATCATTTGTTGAAGGAGCAGCAATGCACTAGTGGTTTCTTTTTTTTTTTAAATCTTTATTTCTATACCATATCAAATCAAAATACACTTCCATGACAATCCAAACAAGAAAACAAAAAATAAAAAAAAGAAGCACAAAAAAAATAATAATAACAGGCATTAATAGTATAATCGGAAAAAAAAATCTATAAATGTGTTCACAATTGTCATAATTTATATTAGATAGATGAATATACACCATATATATCTTAATGTGCCAGGTAATAACCCCTTTCGAGGGAAAACAATAATAACAGTAACATTTGTAAATTGTGCATATTTTGACACTGCATAGTCAAAATTCCTTTATGCCTTAAGCTATATTGTATGGTAGCTTTTCTAATAAAAATAAAATAAATAAATAAATAAAAAAGTCCCATCTTTTATAGGCCCTGAACACTAAGTTTGTATCATATTTATTTTTTGTTTTTGTTGCTACTATGGCCCCCCTTATGGGTAATTAGCATGATTACCACAGTTCTTTGTATACTTGATTTTTAACATTTCCACTTTATCTACCCTGCACTGATAGGTTTATCACTAATTATAAATCACAATCACCTAACATGCCAGCTAAAGTTAGAAACAGAAAAAAACTAATTAGTACTTACAATACTGGAAATATTCCTTTAATGGCGACTACTACAGATACTACTACACCAGACCTACAAGACTTAGTTAAGCAAATAGCTGAACATATGCTGCCTCAATTTGACCAAATTAAAACAGACATAGGCAACCTAACTTCTGAAATTAAACAGTTTACACATAGACTAAACAAGGCAGAACAACATATCTCTGATCTAGAGGATGCCAGGTAACACAGGATCAAATAGCTAAAGAGCAAAACATACATATAGTGAATTTACAGTATAAACTAAATGAGATAGAAGACCGATCATGACGTAATAATGTCAGATTCCTTGGCATCCCTGAATCAAATGAATTCCAAGATTTACTTAATTTCATTGCCCTGACATTACTCCAGAATCTAGGAATAGCATCTAATACACTACCACTTGCAGTAGCACCGTATAGGGCCGCTAAAATTATTACCAGACGGATCAACCAAGTGTAAACCTGTTATTGCCAAATTTCTTAACTTTCAGGACAAAATTAAGGTCATGTATCACTATAGACAAAAGGTCCCCTTTCTATTTGAAGGCAAACCTATCTTACTGTTTCAGGACTTCTCAGTGGAGACGTCACAAAAGAGAAGAGAAGTAACTCCCTTATGTACTAAACAGACTGGCATAAAAGCCACAGTTGTTTATCCTGCAAAAGTTAAGATCCTAACAGATGGTGATCATAGGATGTTAAACAACCCTGAGGAAGTCAGGGAATTCTCTAAAATGAAGGGTATTACTTTATGATGCTGTACTGTATAAAACTATTAGCTTATTTCTTACTCTCAAATAACATCTATTCTTGGGTCAGTAAGAGATCTTTATATTTCGGTTAAGGATATCAATATTGCTCAGACGTACATTTATTTTTATGTATGTGTTTTTTTTTGTTTTTTTTTCTCCCTCTCCATTCTCATGCCCCCCCCCCCCCCCATATGTCCCTCCCCGTTGATGGCAGGCCAGATAATACTATAACATTAAGCAAGGATATTTTGTATTTACTTAACCATACATTGTTATAAATGAAAAATATAATTAACCTTGCCTCTTGGAATGTAGGTGGGATCTCCTCACCGCAAAAGAGCAAAAATATTTTAGCGCAATTGAAAAGATATAAAACTGATATAGCATTTCTCCAATAGATGCATTTAAAAAAACTTGAGCTAATTAAACATAAAACTGGGTGGGTGGGGGAGTGGTGGGTACTCCCTGTGTAAATAGGAAAAAAGGAGTTGCCTTCCTTTTTAATAAAAACCTTCAATACAAAATTATGAGAACTGAGATGAATTCAGAAGAAAGGTATCTAATTATTCAGCTTGAAGTAGCAGGAATGATTCTTACACTTTGTAATGTTTATGGACCCAATAAAATAGACAAAACCTTCTGGGCAAATTTAAAGTCCAAAGTATTACCCAGTTTCGCCGAAAATTTAATTATTGCAGGTGATTTTAATTTAACAAGGTATCCTGCACTGGATAGATTAAAGCCTTTCCTGTATAGAAATAGCAAACAAAAAACTAAATTGTTCAAGAGCTTTTGTAACTTATTGCATGTCAAAGATATCTGGCGGATATAAAACCCAGATTTAAAGAAATTTTCATGTGAATCTCAATCACATCAAACTATGTCTAGAATAGACTATTTTCTAGTAAATTAAAAAATGCTGGGACTTGAGTTGACGACTGACATACAAGAATTAATTAGGACATACAAGAAATAATTATATCAGACCATGCTATTCTTACCCTGAATTTTAGAATTCGGAACCTACTAGAAACTAACTTTAATAAGTTTTTCCCCCCCAAGATATCTCATATCTAATGTACAGTTTAAAGCATGGTTAAGAATAAAATTAAAATGGGCTGATTTTATCCAGGTTAACTCTACACCAGGAATCAAAACTGAAACATTGTGGGAAACCTTTAAAGCAGTACTAAGGGGCGAGATCAAAGCATACTTGGTAATCCAAAAGCGTAAAAGCTTAGCCAGGGACATCCAGCTCTCTAGTCAGCTACGTAATATATATAATTCTTATATCAGTGACCCATCTAGGAAATTATGGGACTTATGCCATAAAGTAAAAAGGTAAAGGGAACTTTTCTTAGCACAAAAGGTGGCACAAGATGATCTTAGGAAGAGGGTTTTTTCTTTAGACATGGGGGTAAAGCAGCAAAGTTCCTAACCAATTTAACTAAATTTTTAAAAAAAGAGATATAATATCGAAGCCCTCAAGATTCCAACAGGTAGAATCTCCAAAATCAAAGAAATTAAAAATTATATATTCCGCTATTTTCAGGAGTTGTATTCAGAGACTCCAATAAATATGCAAGCTAAGGGGGGGAAATTCAGGTTCCAAAATTGGATAAGGTCAGAATGAATAAACTGAATAGTTCTATATCACTTATAGAAGTAACCAACGCTATTAAGAAAATAACAGCCAGATCAGATTCCAGCTGAATTATACAAAATTCTTTCAGATGGTATTGCACTATTATTGGTAACCCTATTTAATCAATACTTTATTAGTAATACACCATGTTCAAATTATTTCGCTGCATCTCTCATAGCTTTTATTTAAAAAAAAAATAAAGACCCAGAGGAGATCGGTTCTTATAGACCGATTTCTCTTTTCAACTGCGATTACAACATTCTTATGTGTATAATAGCAACTAGAATCAAACTTCTTATTGAATCTCTGATACATAAAGAACAAGTGGGCTTTATGCTGGGTAGAAATTCCGCCCGTTACCTATGCAAACTTCAGTTATTATTAAATGTGTTTCAAGCCCAATCAGAGAAAAAAGATTGTATATTAGGGTCAGATGCAGCAATAATCTCAATTGACGTAGAGAAGGCCTTCGACTCCATTACTTGGGATAATTTGTTTACAGCATTAAGGAAGTATGGGGTCGAAGGATCCTTCCTGCACTTTATTCGTCTAATTTATAATTCATCTACAGCTTCTATTATTGTTAATGATACTCTCTCAGATCACTTCCTGCTGCATAAGGGTTCAAGACAGGGGAGCCCACTATCCCCCTACCTATTCAACTTGGCTCTCGAGCCTCTTGCTATACAATTGAGGAAAGAACTGGAAGGGATTAAATTGGGTAAAAGAAAGGTGACTTTGGGAGCTTTTCAGGTTATAAAGTTAACTAATTGAAAACAGATATTTATTGGTTAAATAAAAATAAGGATTCTTATAAAACTTTTCCCTTTCAAGAAGCAAAAGAATATTTTACATACCTAGGAATTAAATTATCCAAAAACATTAATGAATGGTATGACTTTAATTACCCACCAATTTTTCTCAAAATAAAGCATGACATGGAAAAATGGGCGAAATTTAAGTTAACTCTAACTGGTAAAATCAATTTAATAAAGATGTTTCTATTTCCTAAACTGCTTTATCTTATGCAAAACCTCCCAATCCTGATTAAAAAAAATGATCTAAGTGCATTTAAACGGGCATACTTACATACCCCCCAACTGTCCCGATTTTTGCGGGACAGTCCCGATTTTAGGGGTCTGTCCCTCTGTCCCGAGTTGCTAGCCATCTGTCCCGATTTGCCCCAGGCATTTAATTTTTTTTTTTTTTTTTTTTTATAAATTCTATTGGGCCCATACTCAGAAGCAGCTGGCTTTGCTCTCACATGGTTAGATACCTTTTATATTCCCTGTGGAAAAGGAATGGTGTGTGGGTTAAGCAGGAGTAAGAAGGCTGTATACACTCTGACCACGGGTAATGGTGACCTCTCTAACCTACCTCTGGTAATGATGATATCTAACCCCTGGTGATAATACTAGCATGCCTTCAGTTTTATACAATGAGCAGTGCTAATACCAGGGTAACGAACAGTGTAACGAACAGTGGCAACCGCAGACTGCCAGCTAATGTGCTTGCCAACCCCAGGACCCCATACAAAGAATTACAGATACCCATATATGATGTAGTGTGTGTGTGTCTATCTGTATCCATAACTGTGTGTGTGTATCTGTATGTATAAGTTTATGCTATGTAGTGTGTGTGTGTCTGCATGTATAAATGTAAGCTATGTAGTGTGTATGTGTATCTGCATGTATAAGTGTGTATCTGCATGTATAAGTGTATGCTATGTAATGTGTGTGTATCTGCATGTATAAGTGTATGCTATGTAGTGTGTGTGTATCTGCATGTGTAAGTGTATGCTATGTAGTGTGTATGTATCTGCATGTATAAGTGTATGCTATGTAGAGTGTGTGTATCTGCATGTATAAGTGTATGCTATGTAATGTGTGTGTATCTGCATGTATAAGTATATGCTTTGTAGTGTGTGTGTGTGTATATCTGCATGTATAAGTGTATGCTATGTAGTGTGTGTGTATCTGCATGTATAAGTGTATGCTATGTAGTGTGTGTGTGTATCTGCATGTATAAGTGTATGCTATGTAGTGTGTATGTATCTGCATGTATAAGTGTATGCTATGTAGTGTGTGTGTATCTGCATGTATAAGTGTATGCTATGTAGTGTGTGTGTATCTGCATGTATAAGTGTATGCTATGTAGTGTGTATCTGCATGTATAAGTGTATGCTATGTAATGTGTGTGTATCTGCATGTATTAGTGTATGCTTTGTAGTGTGTGTGTGTGTATCTGCATGTGTAAGTGTATGCTATGTAGCGTGCTACTGTGCATTTTTGCTGACTTTAAAGGCCAGAATCTAGAATATTAATGGGGAATGCAGAGAGTAGTTTTAAAGAATTTATTAATAAATGTGCAATTAAGATAAAAATATTTAGCAATGTCTTTGCAAAGGCTAATTAAATACATAGCTCACATAGCCATACCAGTGGTTTGAGCTTGTGTTTGATTTGCTGCCTAAGTGTATTAAAATATATGACTTTATTTAGAATTTTATTTATATTACTTTGGTCTTATGATTTTTAAGCCCCGCCCACCACATTTCAATTTTTTTGCCGGGGGGGGGGGGGGGGGTGTCCCTCTTTTGAATTTTGAAATGTTGGGAGGTATGTACTTACAATTTCTATGGGGAGGTAAATGGAGGGCAATAGCATCCAAAAAACTTTCCCTTTTTAGAACAGAAGGAGGATTTGCGCTACCTGATATTGAAGTTTATAATTTAGTTTGTATTGGAAAGATCGTATTAGACTGGTTAGTGGGAGCTGATTACTATGCAGTACTTCATTTGGAGGAAACTTTAATACAACCATTCTCCCTTGTTGCCCTTCTTCACACTCCCCCTGATAAATGGCCTAATAAAATCAGACAGTTCCCTGCTATACAAATTGTGATTGTGGCATGACAGAAAAACAAGAATTTGATATATCAAATAGAGACTTTTTTGCCTTTCTCCAGACCCGATATTATGTACAGGAGGTCTTGCAGAATAATGCTGGAGAGGAATCATTGTATAGTCTAGAACCTGCCTTAAAGTTGTTTAATGCAGGTAAACACACTATTTCAGTTATATACAAGTTAAAGGGACACTGAACCCAATTTTTTTCTTTTGCAATTCAGAAAGAGCATGCAATTTTAAGCAACTTTCTAATTTACTCCTATTATCAATTTTTCTTCGTTCTCTTGCTATCATTATTTGAAAAAAAAAAAAGCATCTAAGCTTTTTTTTGGTTTCAGTACTCTGGACAGCACTTTTTTATTGGTGGATGAATTTATCCACCAATCAGCAAGGACAACCCAGGTTGTTCACCAAAAATGGGCAGGCATCTAAACTTACATTCTTGCATTTCAAATAAAGATACCAAGAGAATGAAAAAAATTTGATAATAGGAGTAAATTAGAAAGTTGCTTAAAATTTCATGCTCAATCTGAATCACAAAAGAAAAATTTTGGGTACAGTGTCCCTTTAATTATGTCCTCTCTTGGTCACAGTAACCTACAAAGTGTAACAGATACCTGGCAGGTCCCATCAGAAAGAATCCAGGAAAGTTTCAAACGTATAGATTGTGCGATAATCTCTTCCCCCTGGAGAGAAACCCATACTAAATGTATAAATAAATCATATATCACACCCCAGGTGAAGGCTAGATGGGATAAAATAGGGACACGCTGTCAGAGATGCAAGACTTTAAAAAGCAGATTTACACCACTGTTTCAGGAATTGCGTTAAAATAAAAAAAAATTCTGGTATAAAATAAATAATTGGGTCAATAAAATTAATCAAAGTAATATACAAATGACTTATAAACATGTTTTTTTCTATGTTGGCCAAAAAGAAAATCTCCTCAAAAAAAATTGTCAGCTAAATATTATAATTATAACAGGGAGACTTTTGATCTTGAAATATTGGAAATCTAGCAAAACCCCAAGCCTTAGAGAGCTTATTCAGAAACTTAAAAACCAATTGATACTGGAACAACTTGATACCTCAGTAAGTTCAGAATATCAAGTTAAACGCTTTTTTTTTACTAATGGAAAAATAATTGCACCCTTTAGGGGTACTACCTACCTTGAATTGGTTATTGGTAAATAATGAATACCCGGCATAATCAGAGGGATTGGGGGAGAGGAATTACATTTTTTTAAATTTTTTGTTTTGTACTAGTGGTTTCTAACTGAACACATGAGTGAGCCAATGACAATCTGTTTATATATGCAGCCACCAATCAGCAGCTAGAACCTAGGGTCTTTGCTGCGCCTGAGCTTACCTAGATAAACCTTTTAGCAAAGGATAAGAGAAGGAAGCAAATTAAATAATAGAAATAAATTGGAAAGTTGTTTAAAATTGTATGCTCTGTCTAAATCATGAATGTCTAATTATGACTTTACTGTCCCTTTAATATGTAAAGAAATAGGTTATACTTATGGACATGCCACTGCTATTTGAACTGGCCTTGCTTGTGATTGAGTTCTCTATAACTAGTTTCTGTATGAGGAATTGCATGGTCTATAACAATCACCTGTGGGAGTTTTATGATATGTACTTAATCTCTGTTTATAGGATGATGACAGTTTACCTAATGTGTATGGGCAATAATTAATGAAAAGCAAAATAGGAGCCAGTCTAGTTTGGGGCTGATGAATTTTATATTTGGTTGGGTCCCATTTTTTTTAACCTAACAACAATCTCTTAAAGCCATTAAACTAATGATCATTTGTATTTTTATACCATGAGACACCCATGTAAAAAAGGTTTGAGAATAAACTAATTAAACTTAGGTGAAGATTGCCTATCCAGTATGTGTTTTCCTTTATAAAAAGAAACAAAAAAATGAATATTATCTAATACATATACAAATTACATAGATTTTTAGGATTGAGTCTAGAGCCCAAAGGAAGGGATCAAGACTGGAAATAGTGCACTTGAGTAGCACTCCCGTCCCTGATTTGAGTAAAGGACAATAATGAACTCACATTCAGGACCAAAAAGTTTCTATTCAAAAAGGATTTACTTAAAACATAACTTTTATTGAACAATAACTATAAAATCAATATATGTATGTGTGTGCTTTAAAAACACATAGGAACTGGATTGTAAATATTGGCTAATCGTCAATTGGCAACCTAGTTATACTGTTATAGGGGGCACCTCTAATGGGTCCCACTTTATTTGTATATATATATAGGTACTTGTTTATATTTTGTATCATACGCTGGGGGTGGATTGGGGTGCTTCACAATGAGTTCACACCTAGGCGCTGTATATAGCACTTGCTGGGTTTGTGGTTAGGCTAGTCAAATGTGTAATTCAGGTTTTGCGTATGGAATGTCTGATATAATAGTTGTCAAATTGACTTTTTCCAGACCCTCTACTCCGGTCTGGTTTAGTATATTAGACTTCAGACTCTCTGGTAATATAATAAATTATACGTTGGTTATTAGGCTTCTGTGAGTGTCCTAATATCTCATAAAATACTTTTAGACTTTATGTCTTATGGGTAGAGATATATGAGCCAGGAATTAAATTAGAGTATCTTTTACAACTTATTAAGGCATATAATACTAATGGTGCCTAGAAGTCTTTGTCACTTTTATTTCAAGTGCAGTCAGTTAATAATAATACCAATGGGTTTGATAGCAGATTTTGTTGAAATAATTATAATACTAGCTTCCAAATGGTACACAGGGTCTATGTTATGCTTTATTTGCAGCTGTAAAACGTATACATTTTAGGATGAAGGATTGGATTTACTTAATTGAACTGGAATTTGCTTGGTGCAATATAATTTTTCTTTCTTTTTTCTTTGTATATTATGTATCAATTTCTGGTTTTAATATCTATTGACATATATGATCTAAATTGACCTGTTATTTGATCCGCATCTTAGGGTGTTTGGTGTAAAATTTTTGATTTTGAGTCTTATATTTGACTGTTGTAAAACTGTAATGATTTTATTTTGTATTGTTTTATTTTTTTCCCTTATTTTTGTATAGGCGATTTAGTGATTGCCTTATTTTGGCAAGTGTGCTTACAGGTTGAGTCTGTGTGACATCACCTGACATTCACCTCATAAATGTGGCTTGATTCAGATTACCCACATACAATACCCTTTGTTTGTTTAGCTGTTATTGAATTAAAGATACAATACTGTTACAGCTAAATCTTACAGTAATTATTTGTGCGTGTTATAACTGGTCTAGGTGGCTGTTTAGCTTATATGTTAATTTTTTGAAGAAATAGGAAAAGAAGAAACTGTATCCTGAGAGAGGCCTTATTTTGGCCTTGTTGATAATAAATTTACTCTAAATTCCAGTTCAAATTTGTGTGTCCTTTACATCTGTTCTATCACTGATATGTAGCACAACTGTCAGAATACCACAGGAGTCAGTGTACGATTACTTGGATATAGTATGCTAAGTTAAGTTTGTAGTTAGCATTGACTTGATATCATATAGTATTTGTACTGTTTAGAGTGCTGTATGCTAAAATAGAGTGATACAAGTCTTGTAGTGATTCTCAAACAGTATCTGTAGTCAATGTGACTATATATATATACATTGAACTTTGCCGGATTACCAACTTATAGAATTAAGTAAATTGTGAAACCTCATACACTCAGTATCTATTAGAGTTAGGTGTCGGCTTGTTTGGTAAATCGGAAGAAGTATCTTATTTAGCCCTCTGTTGTTTGTGGTTTGCGCTTCTACAGTTTACCTAACCACTTTTGCTTATTGGCTATCCCCAAATTTAAACAAGTACCTATATATATATACAAATAAAGTGGGACCCATTAGAGGTGCCCCCTATAACAGTATAACTAGGTTGCCAATTGACGATTAGCCAATATTTACAATCCAGTTCCTATGTGTTTTTAAAGCACACACATACATATATTGATTTTATAGTTATTGTTCAATAAAAGTTATGTTTTAAGTAAATCCTTTTTGAATAGAAACTTTTTGGTCCTGAATGTGAGTTCATTATTGTCCTTTACTCAAATCAGGGACGGGAGTGCTACTCAAGTGCACTATTTCCAGTCTTGATCCCTTCCTTTGGGCTCTAGACTCAATCCTAAAAGTTGTTCTTGTGCACAAGCACCCCAGCTCATCACAAAGCCACACTATTAAAATTGATATACATTCAGATTAGAACGCGTGTACAGAGATATGCATATGCACAGATAAATATATACGTACACAAACACATATTAATCTAATCTAATTCGAGCAACCCTGTATTAACATTAGTGTAGTGCTAGTGCCATTCTCTCTTTTTCTCAACATTGTTACTAATTCCTACATCAAGTGTAGGATTCAGGCACAGTTAAAGCACACATAAATAGATCGCAGACATGACAAGCAAATTTGAAAGTGATAGGCAGACCAGGGAACAAAAAAGATTGGCAGATATGAACGAAATGTTCAATAATCCTGGATCCACGAAAATTGATTCTACAACTAGCAATCTGGATACTCTGTTAAAAGAATTGTACAAAAAACTATACAAGCAAGATAAACTCTGGTGGGACAAGCAATTCTGCGAACAGTATATTGAGAGGAATCTAATACCGAGAGGCCTTAGAATACAACTTTTCCCAGCCTTTGAATTCAAAGAGAAGAACTTAAGTATTGAATGGGAGGAGGCACTAAGTGAATGCTCCAAGAAACTCATGAAAATACTCATAAAACATGATTCCTCTGAATATGATAGATTAGAAGAGCAGATCAAAACACAAAATGAACAACTAAAACAATGTGAAAATATGCAAGTATTTGAAAATATGTACAAGAAATACCAGAAAGAATTAGACAAGTATGAAAGCGAAATCAAGATGACCAAGAAGGGCAAACTACAAAGAGACATACAGGACTTTAAAGATAATAAAGTATACAAGTGGAGAAATAGATTCAACAATTCTAACACCAGGTCACAGAGAAGAATCCACTTAGTAGAGACAGATGTCTCAGACACTGATGCGGATGACACAGACGACATGGAAACACCTAGTGCACCCTCAACTTCAACTAACAAGGTTTCCATTGAAAACAGAAAGAGAAAGTCTTTTTTAGAGGAAGAAAACAGCACAGATTCAGAACCACCAGGAGAGGTGGGTGGAAAAAACAAAAGGATAACAAGAAACAGAAAGAATCCAAAGGACAAATCGCAGACAGCGAAACAACACAAACGCAATCCGAGCCCATTCTCAATAATGAGGATGAAAAATTGAGAATAATCAATTTATCAAATCAAGTGCTGAATGAACATCATATCAAGGTCCTTTCTAAAGGTTTGTCCTTTTGCCCCACCTCTCCTTTAGATAAATTTGAAGCAATAAAAGATGTGCAATTGTTTCTGAGGAAACTACTTCTGAAAAAGCACTTTGATAACAAGGACAATGACAGTGCACCTACTACCTGGTCGGAAGACGAATTGGAAACACTTCAGACTTTAGAAGATTTAATATCAGAACAAGAATCGAATGAACAACCTAATTGGAGGAAAACATTGAAAGTTAAATCCAAGTTCGTCCCCTCGTCTAATACCAGCTCTAATATTGATGTATTTAATCAAATCGTATGTCAAAGTATTAACAATTTGAAAACCAATTTCAAACCATCTAACCTAACAAAACAGGAAAAGAAGGCCCTAACTGAATTGGAATCTTGGAACGATGTTATTATCCGCAACGCGGACAAGGGCGGCAATATTGTATTATGGCCAAGAGATATGTATTTGAAGGAAGCAAATACACAACTAAAAAACAAGACATGCTATAAAGAACTATGGGGAAATCCATCTACAGAATTCCACAGCCAATACAATAAATTGATTGATACAGCCAGCAAGAAAGGGCTCTTAAGCAATAAAGAAAAGAAGTTTCTACAGGTCACCCATCCAAAGACGGCAACGTTTTATTTGATTCCTAAGATTCATAAAAATAGTAAAGAACCACCGGGCAGACCGATTGTGTCTGGGAATGAAAACTTGACCGAAAAAGCAAGTCAGTATGTAGACTTACGCTTAAGACCCTTTTTAACTCAATTACCATCGTATGTGAGAGACACCATGGAGGTTCTGCAAATAATTAAAGACATCAACATCACAGAGAACACTTGGTTAGTCACCGGTGACGTGGAATCCCTGTATACTAGCATCGAACACAATCTAGGACTGAAGGCTGTAAAATATTTTCTACAAATGTCCACAGAAGAAAGCCCTGACCATAACCTATTCATACTTGATCTACTAAAATTTGTACTGACCAAAAACTATTTTCTTTTCAACAACAGATTCTACTTGCAAACGCAGGGAACAGCGATGGGCACCGCCTGCGCCCCCACCTACGCCAATCTGTTCTTAGGGTGGTGGGAGCAGACGGAGGTATTCACAGACACAAATGATGAATACTGTATGAAGATCCCACTATGGATCAGGTACATAGACGACATCCTATTCTTATGGGAAGGAACTGAACAAGATCTTGAAAACTTTCTTGCAAAATTAAATCAAAATAATCTTAACATCAGGCTGACACATCAGAAGAGCCAAACCGAGATCGCATTTTTGGATCTGCTAATCAAAAAGGAAGCAGATGGATCATTAAGCACGGATCTATTTAGAAAAGAGACAGCTACTAATAATGTCCTTTTTGCTACCAGTGCCCACGCTCCCAACACTGCTAAATCCTTACCAATAGGCGAATTCCTAAGGTTAAGGAGAAACTGTTCTCAAGATAAAACCTTCAAAATAAGAGCTATAGAATTGGAAAAGCGTCTTGTACAACGAGGATACAGCAAAAGATCCATTCGGAAAGCGAAAACAAGAGCACTCAAAACTCCAAGATCGGATCTTCTAAAAACCAAAGCCAAGAAAGGTGATACAAAAACCAGATTAGTGCTAACGCACAATCAAGACACCCATCTAATTACAAATATAATCCAGAAAAATTGGCATATTCTTCAAGCTGACCCTGTACTTAAAGACCTAATAGGAGACCGAGTACAATTAAGTTATAGAAGAAACAAAAATCTGAAAGAAATACTCAGTCCCAGCCATTACGTACATAAGTCCAGAAAAACACGACCAGTAGAACAAGGATCTTTTTCTTGTGGAAACTGCTCATCCTGCAGTAACATGACAAAAAAGAAATCTATAATGGATAGATTCGGACATCATCACAAAATTAAGACATATATCAGCTGTAACACCTCGGGCGTAATTTATGCTCTTCAGTGCAAATGTCCCAGAATCTACATAGGAATGACAACCAGAACGTTACACACAAGATTGATGGAACACATGCGAAATATCCGAAATGCCCCATCTGACCTGTCAAAAGATAGGAAAATCACGTCTGTTGCATCTCACTTTTTCAGGTATCACCAATCCAAAACTTCAGAACTCAAGTGCTATGGAATCCAAAAAATATCCATGGGTCTAAGAGGTGGTGACCTGGAAAAAGCCCTCCTAAAGGCTGAAACCAGGTGGATCTACCTAATGGACTCAGTATACCCCAAGGGTATGAACGAACAAAACAACTACTCCATGTTCCTTTAGGGACATGCAGACCTGAATTGCGGATACAAAAGAAATAGATAAATCAGCCAAGATCAAAACGAGGTCTCCATTGCAGACCTAAACATCATGATTGGTTAATATTTTATTCTATTTCAAACCAGACAACTAAATACAGTTCAGTCTATATACATTCCGTATTTCATCATTAAGATCACTAATATTGGTCATATATTTATTTATTTTTGCTTTTGTTGTTTTTTGTTGTTTAATTTATTTTATTTATTTGTCCCTATGTTAAGAGACACCTGCCCGGCACTGGGCCAACACCAATTCCCTTTTTTACACATCTTATCTTAGCACAGTAGTCTGCTCAACGAGTTGGAACAACACAACACACTGACCACAATATTCACAGATCCACGTGTTCTTACATATACACACTTCCAACCACTCCCCCCACGCTCCATTCACATTCCCAATGCACTTTAGAATAACCAATATCAGTGTAGCTGTCCTCTCCTCACATAGAATCTCACACTTTTTTTATATTTTTTTTTGAATATTAGGGATCATCATATTATTCGAATATATCCGATAATTCCCTCCCTAAATTTCTATTTATCCATTCAACTAACCCATCACACATTTATTTTTATTACTCATAAGACAACAAACACTCGTCTATGAGTCACATCCTATAATGCTATATTCATCAATGTTTCACGTTTTCTCTATGTGCACCATTTCACAATTCCCTTTTCCATCTCACAATACCAACCGCATCTAAATATTTACCTATTTACAAATAGCCCTCTTTTTCCCTTAGTATTAAAATTTATGACATACACCAAGTTGATATAAATACACTTGAGTTGCCAAAAGGTCACTTATGTCCAAGCACTAATAATACAGTGCATTGTAATGAGCCTAAATTCAGTTCAGTTTTTCTCGAAAATAAACAACAGAAAATAAAAAATAAAAAATAATACATAATATTATAGTAGGGGTCACATTATCTTACTTTTCCCCCCCAAAAAAACATTTAGATCAATTTAGTAGACAAGAGATTTCAGTATTCTGACATATAATTATGAGTGGTAGTAAATAGAGATAGAATATCAGCCACACTTTATTCTACTATCTCAATATTGTTTCATCTGGTTTTAATACCGTAATATCAATAAGCAACCAGGTCGGTTACAAACTTTACATCTGAGTACATTCATTGGAGACTTTATACCATTATACCAATGGTATTCAAATGCTACTCTGTTCATAAACCAAATGAGGATCACGTAGCATAACATAGCAGAGGTGTGACGTCAGTACTCGAAATTCACACACCTCCGGTTCAGAGGAAAGCGATTGGTTGATAAGGACCAATCATGTTCGTTCAAGAGATTTAAAAAGCCCCAGACGCCGGCGCGCGTCACCTTTGAGAAAGCCGAAATAGAAACGGCGAAACATGTCAGGGGGGGTATAGTCTAACAAACACCCCAATCAGTTAGTTCTTTTAATTGCATAGGAACTGGTGTCACAATTTACTTAATTTTATAAGTTGGCAATCCGGCAAAGATCGAAAAATACATATATATATATAATGACTTTAGCTAAAAAGCAAACTTAGCGTATTGATCGGAACGGTCAGAATTTCACTCCGCAATTCGGTGACACGCCGGGGGAAAGGGGGGAGACAATTTGGGGATAGCCAATAAGCAAAAGTGGTTAGGTAAACTGTAGAAGCGCAAACCACAAACAACAGAGGGCTAAATAAGATACTTCTTCCGATTTACCAAACAAGCCGACACCTAACTCTAATAGATACTGAGTGTATGAGGTTTCACAATTTACTTAATTCTATAAGTTGGTAATCCGGCAAAGTTCAATGTATATATATATAGTCACATTGACTACAGATACTGTTTGAGAATCACTACAAGACTTGTATCACTCTATTTTAGCATACAGCACTCTAAACAGTACAAATACTATATGATATCAAGTCAATGCTAACTACAAACTTAACTTAGCATACTATATCCAAGTAATCGTACACTGACTCCTGTGGTATTCTGACAGTTGTGCTACATATCAGTGATAGAACAGATGTAAAGGACACACAAATTTGAACTGGAATTTAGAGTAAATTTATTATCAACAAGGCCAAAATAAGGCCTCTCTCAAGATACAGTTTCTTCTTTTCCTATTTCTTCAAAAAATTAACATATAAGCTAAACAGCCACCTAGACCAGTTATAACACGCACAAATAATTACTGTAAGATTTAGCTGTAACAGTATTGTATCTTTAATTCAATAACAGCTAAACAAACAAAGGGTATTGTATGTGGGTAATCTGAATCAAGCCACATTTATGAGGTGAATGTCAGGTGATGTCACACAGACTCAACCTGTAAGCACACTTGCCAAAATAAGGCAATCACTAAATCGCCTATACAAAAATAAGGGAAAAAAATAAAACAATACAAAATAAAATCATTACAGTTTTACAACAGTCAAATATAAGACTCAAAATCAAAAATTTTACACCAAACACCCTAAGATGCGGATCAAATAACAGGTCAATTTAGATCATATATGTCAATAGATATTAAAACCAGAAATTGATACATAATATACAAAGAAAAAAGAAAGAAAAATTATATTGCACCAAGCAAATTCCAGTTCAATTAAGTAAATCCAATCCTTCATCCTAAAATGTATACGTTTTACAGCTGCAAATAAAGCATAACATAGACCCTGTGTACCATTTGGAAGCTAGTATTATAATTATTTCAACAAAATCTGCTATCAAACCCATTGGTATTATTATTAACTGACTGCACTTGAAATAAAAGTGACAAAGACTTCTAGGCACCATTAGTATTATATGCCTTAATAAGTTGTAAAAGATACTCTAATTTAATTCCTGGCTCATATATCTCTACCCATAAGACATAAAGTCTAAAAGTATTTTATGAGATATTAGGACACTCACAGAAGCCTAATAACCAACGTATAATTTATTATATTACCAGAGAGTCTGAAGTCTAATATACTAAACCAGACCGGAGTAGAGGGTCTGGAAAAAGTCAATTTGACAACTATTATATCAGACATTCCATACGCAAAACCTGAATTACACATTTGACTAGCCTAACCACAAACCCAGCAAGTGCTATATACAGCGCCTAGGTGTGAACTCATTGTGAAGCACCCCAATCCACCCCCAGCGTATGATACAAAATATAAACAAGTACCTATATATATATACAAATAAAGTGGGACCCATTAGAGGTGCCCCCTATAACAGTATAACTAGGTTGCCAATTGACGATTAGCCAATATTTACAATCCAGTTCCTATGTGTTTTTAAAGCACACACATACATATATTGATTTTATAGTTATTGTTCAATAAAAGTTATGTTTTAAGTAAATCCTTTTTGAATAGAAACTTTTTGGTCCTGAATGTGAGTTCATTATTGTCCTTTACTCAAATCAGGGACGGGAGTGCTACTCAAGTGCACTATTTCCAGTCTTGATCCCTTCCTTTGGGCTCTAGACTCAATCCTAAAAGTTGTTCTTGTGCACAAGCACCCCAGCTCATCACAAAGCCACACTATTAAAATTGATATACATTCAGATTAGAACGCGTGTACAGAGATATGCATATGCACAGATAAATATATACGTACACAAACACATATTAATCTAATCTAATTCGAGCAACCCTGTATTAACATTAGTGTAAATTACATAGATTATTTAGTAGTCAAGATTAGAAAAAACATTTTAACAAAAAACACTATTAGAAATCAACTCTAATGTCAGACATTGGGTTACAGAAATGTATATTATAGTCCATATTTTCTAGCAGAGTGTGGCAAAAGATCTGTATAATTTCTTATCTGCTCAAAGTAAAGACACTACAGCTAGACACTGAACCCAAAATAAATACATACTTACCTGTGAAATAAAAATAAAACCTAAGATAGCTACAATATAACTATTAGTTATTTTGTAGCTAGCTTAGGGGTTTTTTTTTTTTACAGGTAAGTTTGTATTTAGTTTTAAATAGGAATTATTTAGTTAATAATTGTAAGGTTTATTTAGATTTATTTTAATCATATTTAAATTAGGGGGTGTTAGGCTTAGGGTTACGTTAGGGTTAGGATTAGGGGTTAATATATTTATGTAGAGTTAGTGATGTGGGAGGTTTAGGGGTTAATAATTTATTTAAGTATATTTAGTTGTGGGGGGCTTGCGGTTTAGTGGTTAATAGGTTTATTAAAGTGGCGGTGTGGGCGGACGGCAGATTAGGGGTTAATAATATTTAAATAGTGTTTGCTATGCGGGAGGGCAGTGGTTTAGGGGTTAATAGGTTTATTATAGTGGCAACGATGTCGGGGAGCGGCGGAATAGAGGTTAATAAATTTTTATAGTGGCTGCAAGGTCCGGAGCGACAGATTAGGGGTTAATAAATTTATTATAGTGTTTGCGATGCAGGAGGGCCTCGGTTTAGGGGTTAATAGGTAGTTTATGGGAGCTAGTGTGCTTTTTAACACTTTAGTTATGAGTTTTATGGTACAGTTTTGTAACGTAAAACTCATAACTACGGACTTTAGATGGCGGTACGGATCTTCTGGTTATAGAGTGTACCGCTCCGTTTTTGGCCTCCCAGGAAAACTCGTAAAAATGGCGCTATGGGAGTCCCATTGAAAAAGGACTTTTTAAAAAGTACGGTACTGACGTTGCGTAATGGCCAAAAAGGTGTGCGGTACACCTATACCTGCAAGACTTGTAATAGCGGCCGTAGGGAAAAAGCAGCGTAATGAAGCATAACGCTGCTATTTCACTCATAACGCAAAACTCGTAATCTAGCTAATTGAGAGCAATAGCACATAGCATACAAGGCATACTCAGACAATAGCCTCTGTTAATGAAGTTGGTATGAACGACTTTAACAGTTGGCAATATTTCTTTTTACAATACACTTCTCAATGCATAAGATTTACAAAGATTTTTATTTGACTAACACATGTTTTCCCTGATTTACATTACACCTTTATGCTGGTTGGCACCTAAAATGTTCAAGATGGCTGCCTACCTAGCTCTCTGAGCATTCCATTCAAGTATCTACTGAAGGACCTTGTGTGCTTGGCTGAAAGTGGCATGACCCTGACCTATCACAAACAGTGGCGAGTAGTGATTACAATACCATTAAGCAGCAGATCTCATAGCCACTTGTGAAGCTTGTAATTATTTGTAAACAGACTATAGAAAAGTATCATCCAGACAAACAGATCTTTCCTTCTTAAGCTGTGACTTTATTAGTAGAGAAGTGTCACAGAGTTTCATCGCCCTAGGCTGTGCTTATGTATCTCAACAGTAAATAAACATTTCACAACTGTGACATACTGTTTGATATCCAGGGCCGGAAGCTTAAGCTAACAGCACTATTGGAAAAAGGAACACACCTTCTCCAATAAGTTAATTAGGTTGTTACAGTTAGGCTTGGTCTTTGCAGTCCTTAAAGAGACATTAAACACTTTGAGATTATAATATAAAATAATTTATTTTCCTGTAATTCCATTGTGAAATTGTGAGCTTTTCAGTTCCTGTTAGAAATGGAATTGCAGAACACTGTTATATTCCACACAGCCATTGGCTGTACACTCTAGTGACCTATAAATAACTGTTCTTAATTGGCCACAGCAGAGAAGGTAACCTAAGTTACAACATGGCAGCTCCCATTGTTCTATAGACATTTAAACTTTACACTTATTTTGTCAATATTTAAACAGCTAATGAAAAAAATAATACACCTACTTGTTATTCTCAGACTAATCTTTTCTTTGAATGCATCATTCTATCTAGCATTTATTTAGTGTTTAAAGGTACAGTCTACCATAGAATTGTTATTGTTTTAAAAGATAGATAATCCATGTATTACTCATTCCCCAGTTTTGCATAACCAACACTGTTATATTAATATACGTTTTACCTCTGTGATTACCTTGTATCTAGGAACTTTCTTCCAGCCCCCTGATCACATGACTGTGACTGTTTATTATCTATTGTCTTAAATTTAGCATTGTTTTGTGCTAAATCTTAAATAACCCCCTGTGCCTGAACACAGTGTTATCTATATGGCCCACGTGTACTTTCTGTCTCTTTGTGTTAAAAAGGAATTTAAAAAGCATGTGAAAAGAGGAAGCCCTCAAAGGCTTAGAAATTAGTATATGAGCCTACCTATGTTTAGTTTAAACTAAGAATACCAAGAGAAAAAAGCAAATTTGATGATAAAAGTAAATTGGAAAGTTGATTAAAATTAAAAGTCCTATCTGAATAATTAAAGTTTAATTTATACTAGACTGTCCCTTTAATGTTCCTTTAATGCCCCCATTGTTAAAGCGGAAGTTATAGACCATGTAGAACGACCAGGGGGCTATTGTCTTCTGTCATGGACTACCAGTTACTGCTGGCCTCACTATAGTAATCACCTGAGTTATTATTATTATATAATATATATATTATATATTATTATTATAAATCAGTACCATCATCCGTCAATGACACAGAATGTCTCAGTGGTCTATTACTTTTTGTTGCATGAGATTATTTAGCCACTGTTTTTAGATGTGTACTTGTCATTAATAACCCATTTTGAGTTCTTTGTGAGTACTCTGAATTGAGAAGTGTACTACAAATAAGAATTTATTGTAAATAGGTGCGTCAATATAGTACTGCCTGGTTGGCATCCCAACTTGTGTGTGCCATAACATTGCCAGGTGACAATCTTTTGATTTTCCTCTTCCTTTCTGGTGGCCATCTTACAAGTTGCATATGTCTGGTGGCCATCTTGTTAAAGGTCGCTTCCTCTCTGGTTCTCATCTTGTGAGTCGCATCATGCTGTCTGCTAGTCAAGGTTCAAAGTAAATCCTGAAAGTAACAAGAAATGCAGAGTGAATCCTTCAACATACAAATATTTATCTTTTATTTAAACTAGAAAATGTTGAGATATTTATTTATATCTGTGCTGTAGATGTTACCAATATTTTTTATTATTATTAAAAAGCCTCTAGCAAATAATGAAGGCATTGGATAGGCTAGCGAACATTGTGACTCTAGGGGGATGTCTATTGAATTATCTTTGCTTATTGTAATTTATAATAAATCTTGTTTAATATACATTAGTTCAATTTCAATTATAGATTTGCTGCTGAACAACACAGCACTGAATATTTTTGTACTTGGAAGCCAATAACTAGCTTCATCTGTGATTGAACATTTTCTTCTGCATCTCAGATAACTCTAAAATAAAATACTGTCATGTAATGTGTAGTTCACATAGACTCCTGTATAAATCTTTAAACACAATAGCTTATCTTTCCAACTAGATGTTTAATTTGCTTACAAATCTGTCATATAAATATTGCGCTTTATCCCCCCCCCCCCCCCACACCCAATTCAGAAAATATTCTGAAAGGGACATGAAGATGAAATTATATAATGCTCTAATGCAAGGCTCAACAAATTTGCTCAAATTCTAGGAGCAAGCCCAAAAATTTAGGAGCCCCAGAGGCAGAATGTTTTTTCACTTTCTGCGATGAGATGTTTTTTTTACAAGTGTTTTTTTCTGCAGGTCATTTTGAAATAAAATTAAATTTAAAATTAGACAAGTTGATTTACAGCATCAGCTCAATTGCAATGTGCTCACTTCAGACAGTTCTTTGCGCTAGCTGGACTATGTTAAGGAAAACTAACAGAGTGCAGCCAGAGCACAGCACTGTTTGAAAAGAACAGTCTAATGTGGAGCAGTTCCTGCATCTGTCCCATTCTTTCTGCAGACATGATGCATTTTCTGCGATAACATCTCAGATCACAGCATGTTCTGCCTTGGGTGGAACCAGAAATTTAGCCCATTCCTATGAGATTTATGTATATATATATATATATATATATATACAGTACATGTGTGTGTGTATGCGTTAGTGTGTATGTTTGTGTGTGCACATGTTAGTGTGTATGTGTGTGCGTTAGTGTGTATGTGTGTGTGTGTGTTAGTGTGTATGTCGGTGTGTGCGTTAGTGTGTATGTATGTGTGTGCGTTAGTGTGTGTGTGCGCATTAGTGTGTATGTGTGTGTGTGTATGTGTGTTAGTGTGTGTGTGCGTTAGTGTGTATGTGTGTGTGTATGTTAGTGTGTATGTCGGTGTGTGCGTTAGTGTGTATGTATGTGTGTGCGTTAGTGTGTGTGTACGTTAGTGTGTATGTGTGTGTGTGCGTTAGTGTGTATGTGTTTGTATGTTAGTGTGTATGAGTGTGTATGTGTGTGTGTGTTAGTGTGTATGTGTGTGTGCGTGTTAGTGTGTATGTGTGTGTGTGTTAGTGTGTATGTTTGTATGTATGTGCGTTAGTATGTGTGTGCATTAGTGTGTGTGTGTTAGTGGGCATGTGTGTGTGTGTTAGTGTGTGTGTTAGTGTGTATGTGCGTTAGTGTTTATACACACACTTTATTTTTATTGGTACATTCTGCAACATTATAGATAGCTTTATTTCTGAGTGGAGAATATAACATCATTTACAAATTTTCTGCTTGTAGGAAGCTATTTTGCAGCAACATTTGAAATGCCGTTTTAGCCTTATCATATAATACTAACTCTGTTCTTTGTGAATGCAGCAGTGTTCACACAGCGGAGGAGTTACACAATGACTCATTGGAGCAAACAGAAAATGGCCATGCTGGAACTCCGATAAACAGTCAAACAGGGATTTCTATTTTGGTTTAATTTTAAAACTGTTCTTACTCTCAGTTCTAAGAAAACAGGAGATGTTGTGAATTCTGCTGATGGGAAAGGGAGTGTTTATATTGTAAATATGGCATTGTCTGTCTGTTCAAATCCAAGCAGTAAATTATCAATGATCCGTAAGAAATCATTCTGATTCTTATTACTCGCTAGACAATAGCTCCGCTCACTAAACCAATATATTTAATAATTAATAGAGCTTATTTCAGAGCATAGAGTAAGCATAGTTTATCAATATTCCATGTGTGATTTGAAAAATAGCCAAGACCTCAGATTAACCAAATATCATTCAAGGTTGGTTTGTATACAAATATTTTGCCAATTTTTAGCATGTGGTCATCTGCAGAGAAACAATGCATATGCACAGGGGAGACTAGACAGTGTGATACTTGTCTTAAAGGGAAGGTAAACATCTTGTAATTGCAACATTTTTCTGCAGTCTTTCAATAGATTAACATATCAGAGTCTGAACAGACTAGAACAGCCTTGTTTGCTGCAGTTGTTTTTAAATGGTCAAACTCCACCCCCTACTGTCCTTATTTGGAGGAGCCAATCCGGACTTGGGTCTGTAGAAAACAGGACTATGTTAACAAAATATCCATTGTTTGGCTTAAGCAGAAATGATAAGATAACAAACAGCAAATTAGAAGATATAGGGAAAGGTTAGGCTATTGAATGGTTGTATTTACTCTTTCAGTTTTTAGGACTGGAAACACTAAAATGTTCAGATTTAAATTACAGGAAAAGCAGGCAAAATAAATAATGAAAGTATTGTTTTTTTTCTTCTAGTTATGTACTTGAAGAGGCTGTGGCGGAACTGCCGTTGTTGCAGCAGGTGTAGGGGGTCCCTAGCAGTCATTCTATTCATAGACATGTGGCTACATGATCATTATCGGTGTATAAGTATACAAAAATTGGCTAGATCACGAGTGGAGCATTATTTATTGCTCCCTCTCGCACACTAACTCCACTAGAAGTAAGCTTTTTGTGCGCGTCGGATACTGTGCGTATTACAAGTTGAAAGTAAAAATATATTTTTGTTAAATTTTTACTCGCGTGCTATCCCAACAACCACAAAAAGCAAAAGTTAGAATATCGTGATTACATTAATGTATTTACCCATAGGCTTCAATAGAGCACAAATAGTTTGTGTGTGTGTATGTGTGTGTGGGGGGGGGGGGGGACTAACAGCCTACTCGCATGCAAACCCAATCGCATATTCTGCTAACCCAACATGAAAATATGAATATTTCACATTACAATGTTTTTCACATAGCAGAATATGTTCTATTTATTCATAAATACATATTTCTACATATATCTGATGGTATTTTGATACAATATATATCTATACCTAAATACTGTATATCTATAATTATATATAGGTATAGATAAATACATATATATACATATATATATATAATAGGAATATCTATTTGTAAGAACATATCCCCCCTATGTGAAGAACATTGGAATGCGAAATATTTTCAGTAAATACGAAATATGAATATTGCATAAGTATGATTTTTCATGTTTTTAGCTACTTGACTGCAAGGGGCTCCAAGGCACTTTATATATATATATATATATATATATATATATATATATATATATATATATATATATATATATATATATATATATAATGTAATAGACACATAGACACTACTATAAAGAGGAATATGCACAGATACAGATATACAAATCCAGTATAAAATCTTTTATAAAAACATACTGATAAGCTCCCAATTTAGCACTGTTGATGAGGTTAGGCTGAGACACCCACTGAAATGGGATGAGAAAGCAAAAAGAGCAGACACTCCCTCCTCCCCTGCAAACAAAAAAACCTTTAAACAAACATGAGCAAGCTGGAGTCTGTAGACATCACTATACCTCTAAAATGTTGGGGCTTGGTTTGGAGTCTGAAAATCTGCACAATGTTTTTTGAAAATAAGCAAAACTATACATTAAATAAAAACAAAAAAACATATAGGCTATAGAAATGGATCATCCACAAAACATTCATGCAATGAAAAATCTAGTGTACAATGTCCCTTTAAATATGTTAAAATATATTTTGCATGAAAAAGGTTAAGTGAAAGCCGATTAAACTAACAGGAAGTGTCCGATTGTGTATAATTTGTAACTGTGCTGCTCACGGCCAGCTGCTGTGTTTCCCATGGAAATAGATAGTTTATTCACCATAGGAACATACATTTTCCATGAATCAAAGCACTCTAAGAGACATTAGAGACATTCTCTTTTATACGGAACGTTTCAGTACAATGCCCCTTTAAGGAAAAATGGGGATGGATAATACATTGGTAACCAATAATCTTGAGTGACTGAAAATGTAATTTAATACTGGTTTATTTATTTATTTTTCTATTTTGAATACTTTTCATTTGTTTTATAAGCTATTATGTATTTATTTATTCATTTTTGTTATTTTTTTTGTTAGCTTTGTACAGTAGCTTTTAAAGAGACTTGCAAGTGCAAAAATACAATAACCTAATGCGTTAGAGCATTTAATTATTGCTATATTTATTATATATAACTATCTGTTTAACCCCTGTGAAGGGGTTAAACACATAGTTAAAGCTAGCTCCAGAGTAGCAATGCACTACTGGGAGCTAGCTTAACGAATCTGGTGAGCCACTTACAAGAGGCATACACATGTTTCCACCAATTACCTGCTTGCTGCTCATGAGCCTACCTAGTTATGTTTTTCAACAAAGCACATTTGATTGCATTTTCTATCTAAAACATGAAATTTAAAATTTTGACTTTTGTGTCTGTTTAATGCATAACCAGCTAATAAACTGGGGTCCTGTTAAAGGGACACTGTACCCAAATTTTTTCTTTTGTAATTCAGAAAGAGCATGCAATTTTAAGCAACTTTCTAATTTACTCCTATTATCAATTTTTCTTCATTCTCTTGCTATCATTATTTGAAAAAGAAGGCATCTAAGCTTTTTTTTGGTTTCAGTACTCTGGACAGCACTTTTTTATTGGTGGATGAATGTATCTACCAATCAGCAAGAACAACCCAGGTTGTTCACCAAAAATGGGCCGGCATCTAAACTTACATTCTTGCATTTCAAATAAAGATACCAAGAGAATGAAGAAAATTTGATAATAGGAGTCAATTAGAAAGTTGCTTAAAATTTCATGCTCAATCTGAATCACAAAATAATTTTTTTGGGTACAGTGTCCCTTTAACCTTTAAAATGTCACAACCTTTGTTTGCAGAAGCCATACTAAAAATAACAAAAGTCTATTTTAATTTTAGCTTTTAATTTCAGACAACATAATAATAAGTTTCGAGCTCACTTGTTTTAATGTTTTCGGCACTACGCAGAAAATATCAGTAATTTAATTTAACAATTATAGAAGAGATGAAAAGTTTGTCTTTAATGAATCGTAATAGTCAAAATATTACATGCTCTATTTCATGTCATTTTAAGACTATTGACGCTGCACAACTGTGTGTTTAACCCGCACAAAGGGTTTAAACACACAGTTGAAGTACCACTCAGAATCCGTAGAGCACTGCTGGTACTGAGCAGAAACCGCTTCTGATTGGATCACGACTCAGCTGTGTAACTAGCGCTGCTGACTGGATTAGTGGCAGTTTCAGTTTGGGACCAGCAGCGCACTTCGGGTCGTGAGCAGCACTTTTACTGTGGGTTTAAACCCTTTTGCGAGGATTAATCACAGAGTAGTGCAGGGTCACTAGTAGGGCTGTGCAATTAATCGCGATATGAGGCTATGCAATATCTAAATCGCATAAGGCTGACACTTGTTTGTCAAAACCAAAATAATTAAATAGTGTAAAAAAGCTTCTTTAACACGCCATGTCAGTCACACAAACGCTCCAGTCCAGCCCAGCAGCAGCAATGATCAGTCCTCCAGGTGGCGGACCACGAATTGTCATAACGCTAAAGCCACCATTTTACTTACCACATAAGTAGTCGCTCCGGTCCTGAAATGTGCAGAGACAATGAAGGTGGGGGGAACTGGCAGTGCTCTTTTCTCTGGCCTATTCCTTCTACAGTGCAAACTGCAAAACAAGCAGCTGTTTGAACAGTTAAATGCATTTTTTAATGTTTGTTTCACAAAATATTTTAATAAAATCCCAATTAAAATTGCAGTTGCAATATTTCCGCAAAAATTGCATTTATTTTTTAACCGTATCGCACAGCCCTAGTTGCTAGTCTTAACAATTAGAGCATGTCATTTTTGACTATTAAGGCCTTTTAAATATGGAAACTATGCCCAATAAAAAGGATATTGCTATACTGCAATATTCCTATACTTTTGCATATAAAAATTGGATACTTTCTTTCCTCCAGTCATATTAAGCATTTATATATATATATATATATATATATATATATATATATATATATATATATATATATATATATATATATATATATATATATATATTCATATAATCTGTCAGAATACAATTTTTTACATTTTTGGGGTTCAAGACTAGTAAAAGTGACACTAAACCCAATTTATTTTTCTTACATAATTCATATATATTTTTAAGCAATTTTAAGCAACTTTCTAATTTACTCCAATTATCAATTTTTCTTCCTTCTCCTGCTATTTTTATTTAAAAAGCAGGAATGTAAAGTGTAGAAGCCAGCCCATTTTCGGTTCAGAACCTGGGTTATGCTTGCTTATTGGTGGCTAGATGTAGCCACCAATAAGCAAGCTCTATTCAGGCTGCTGAACCTAAACTTTACATTCCTGCTTTTTAAATAAAGATAGCAAGAGAACAAAGAAAAATGAATAATAAGAGCAAACTAGAAAGTTGCTTAAAATTGTATGCTCTATCTAAATTATGAAAGAAAATATTTGGGTTTAGTGTCCCTTTAACAACACTATGTAAATTATACTTTTCACTTGATACCTCACAATCATACCTTATCACTATGATACACATTTGAAACTCATTTGGGAACCCAGTCAGATAATTGTTCTAATGAACATTGTTCTGTATTTATTGCTAATTGGTTAAACATGTACATTTGCAAGACATTAAGCATATAATAATTGAATATGTGGAAAGAAAATAAATTGGTTACATATACTTGTTTTCTGAAAAAGTGTGTCGATTTTCCAAAAGCCTGATCTATGCCCTAGGGGGAATAGTACAGGAATTAGGTCAGAAGCCATAGAAAGGAATCCATGATAGTCCATGAATAGTTACGCTCATGAGCTTTGCTGTTTGTATATTGTCATAGTGGAATTGAATATGAAAGGTTTATTATTGACAATAGCATCTAAGAAATACTTTCTATCTATTGATTCTAATTTCATATTTTTTATAATAATATCTATTGATCTATAAATATAAACAATATAGTCTGGTTGTAAATAATTCTATTACTAGTTAGAACAATAATAAAACAAGTGGTGTACCAATTTCAGTATGGTTTATGTATAAGTTATCACTATTATTTATATATATTTATATGTATATACATACAGAAAGCACTCTTGCAGGAACTCTATGGGGTTGATTTATAAAGGGCCGAATGGCCCCTGCTTCCGCAGGAGCCTTCCAGTTAAGAAGCAGCGGTCTTAAGACTGCGGCTCCTTAACTCATCTGCTGCCTCTAACGCTGTGGACATCAATCCGCCTGATCGTGTACGATCGGGTTGATTGACACCCCCTGCTAGCGGCAGATTGGTTGCAAATCTGCAGGGGGCGGCATTGCACAAGCAGTACACCAGAACTGCTTGTGCAATGTTAAATGCCGACAGCGTATGCTGTCGACATTCAGCGATGTCTGTCGGACATGATACGCTGAGCGGACCATGTCGGACAGACACTTAGTAAATGGGCCCCTATGTGTGTGTGTGTATGTATATACTTTCTGAATCTACTTTTATTGGAAGGTGTTTTATGTTGCAAAAACTTGTAAAATGTGTTCAAGTAATCTGCTTTACTGTTCAACTTCCTTCCTTGACCTTCAAAATTGAAATAAAAGCGAGATTAGCTCAGATCTGCAGGCAAGAAGGATAGCAGCACTGATAACAGGGAGATAACTGAGAAATGCTTTGCATTTGATTCTTTGCAGGTGTGTACCCTGTGTACAGGATGGAGAATCCAGAAACTAAGCAACATTTTCATCTTCACATAAAAAATATCAGAGGTGTTTTTGTTTACACACTTTCAGGTTTCCTTTTTTCTATTCCTTCCTTATACCAAATAGATTATAAGCTTTTCTGCTCTGGAACATGTGTCTAAATTTAGTACCAGTCAGTTAAAGGGACAGTCAACACCAGAATTGTTGTTTTTTAAAAAGAAAGATAATCCCTTTATTACCCATTCCCCAGCTTTGCACAACCAACACTGTTATAGAAATAAACGATTTACCTCGGTAATTACCTCGTATCTAAGCCTCTGCAGACTGCCCCCTTATTTCAGTTCTTTTGACAGAATTGCATTTTAGCCAATCATTGCTCACTCCAGGGTAACTTCACGTGCATGAGCTCAATGTTATATATATGAAACACATGAACAAATGCCCTCTAGTGGTCAAAATGCATTAAAATTAGAGGCAGTCTTTCTGCTGAAGTTATGCAATTTACACATAGATTGAATGAAGTAGAGCAAAGAGTCTCTGATATAGAGGATGCAAACTCTTTCCAGAAGGAAACTATTATGCAACACACAAAAGATATCACTGATATGCAACAGAAAATAAATGAGATTGAAGACCGAGCAAGGAGGAATAATTTAAGATTTTTAGGCATACCTGAATCTATTACACAGCAAGAATTATCTAATTATGTTTCAGTCTTACTTCCGCAGTCCCTAGGTGTTGAAGGGAGCTTACTACCATTGGTAGTGGAGAGGGTACATCGTATAGGCCCAGTAAAAACCTTACCCAATGGCAGTACTAAAAACAGGCCAGTGATTGCCAAATTCTTAAATTTTCAGGACAAGGCCAGCCTCCTACAGCATTATAAACAGAGAATCCCGTTTTCCATGGGCGACAATAACATTTTAATATTCCAAGATTTTTCTAGTGAAACTTCCCTAAAGCGAAAAGAAATGGTGCCCTTTTGCACTAAATTAATTAATCTAGGTATGAAGGCTACAATTATATACCCTGCAACACTTAAAATTTTTCTAGAAAATGGTCAGATGGTGTTGAGGGAAATGAAAGAAGTGAAAGAATATTTTAAGCAAAAAGGGATTCCCTTTTAATTTGATGGCAGGCCAAGTATACTTACTGTATAGGTATTATTTTTTAAGATTAAAATGAGGGATAAAGTAACAGTCAAGAGTATAGTGGTTATATCTATTATGTTTGTTGATAATTCTGTGTGGAATTTTATAATTTTTTATAAAGGTAAGGGTGTTCTGTGTTTTGTGCTCGCACACCCCGCCTTTCTCCACTTTTTTTTTTTTCCTCCTTTTTTTGTTGTTGTCAGGCCCCCATGTGCTGTCCTTCCCTCTGGGAGAAGATAGAGCAGAGTGAAGGGGTAAACTACCGTTTTATATCTAATCTTAGGATAAGCTGATGAAGGGCCACATAGCTATGGCCTCCTGGAATGTGGGAGGCATTACATCACCTCAAAAGCGGAAAAAGATACTAGCACAACTTAAAAAACACAAACTTGACATAGCCTTCTTACAGGAGACTCACCTAAAGGAGGTAGAACTAGCTAAGTTAAATACAGGATGGGTAGGGGAGGTTGTGGGAACCCCCTGCACGCAGAGGAAGAAAGGAGTCGCATTTCTATTGAATAAAAGTTTGCACTATAAAATCCTACAGAAGGAAATGGACCCAGGGGAAAGATTTATTATTCTCCAAATAGAGGTAGAGGGAATAGTCTTAACATTATGTAATATCTATGGGCCAAACAAACCGGATACAGCATTCTGGGATAGGTTACAAGTCAAACTTTTACCACTCTGCATGGAAAATTTAATTATAGCCGGGGACTTCAACAGGACTCTATACCCTGCATTAGATAGACTGTCACAGAAGACAAATAGAAATACACAAAGGGAAGCCAGAATAGCTAAATTGTTTAATAAAACACTCAGGGTCAAAGATATATGGAGGTCGCAGAACCCAGATGTAAAAATGTATACATGCGAATCCCAGGCCCATCAAACAATGTCCAGATTGGACTATTTTTTGATAGCAGAGAAATTGTATAAGTATGAGATAGTGACAGATATTAAAGAAATTTTAATTTCAGATCATGCTATTGTTACCATAGATATAAAAACGCGGAGTATTCAAGTAGCTGGCAATAGGTTTTTTTTCCCTAAATACTTGGCGTCTAATGTGCAGTTTAAAGCCTGGCTTAAGATAAAATGGAGGGAATACTATAAATTTAACTATGATCCAGAAATTCACACTGAAACTTTATGGGAAGCATTTAAAGCTGTGATAAGGGGAGAAATTAAAGGATATCTAGTTACACAAAAACGTCTGTTTCTAGCTAGAGACACACAATTGGCGAACCAGCTCCGCAATGCATGTAATAGTTATATTAGTGACCCATCTCAGATAAGATGGGACTCCTACCAGAGGAAGAAGAAAGAAAGGGAGATATTTTTGGCACAAAAACAGGCACGGGAAGAGCTAAGGACTAGGTTCTCCTTCTATAGATATGGGGGTAAAGCAGGTCAATTTCTGGCCAACTTAATCAAAATTAAACAAAAAAAACCTTTGATTGAATCTCTTAAAACCCCCCAGGGCAAAATCACTAATAGTAAAAGAATAGACGATTTTATACTACAATTTTATAAGAATTTATATGCAGCACAAGATCTAAATTTAGAAAGTAAAGAGAATTTTTGGAGAGAACTAAAGACCCCCAAGCTAGAGAGAGTGAATTTAGTAGAATTAAATAAGCCTATCTCCCTGCAAGAAGTCTTGTCTGCCATTAAGAAAGCACCAGCTAATAAAGCTGCTGGACCGGATCAGATCCCGGCAGAACTTTATAAATGTCTTAAAGATGAAATTGCTCCAACTTTGGTAAAATTATTTAATAATTATTACATAGATGGTATACCATGCTCTAAATACTTCTCAGCATCTCTAATAGCTTTAATTTAAAAAAAAGGAAAAGATAAAGAAGAGATAAGCTCTTATAGACCGATATCGCTCTTAAACAATGACTATAAATTACTGACAAGTATTATAGCAAGCAGGTTTAAACTAGCTATTGACCCACTTATTCATAGGGACCAAGTGGGGTTTATGCCGGGTAGAAACTCGTCACGCAACATTAGGAAAATCCAATTGATCTTGAACCATTATCATAATATATTAGTGAAAAAAAATGGAGACAGAATAGCGGATGCAGCAATAATAACCTTAGATGCAGAGAAGGCCTTCGACTCCATTACTTGGGATCATCTGCACACTACTCTTAACAGGTTTGGAGTCGAGGGCCCGCTCGCAAAATTTGTGGAGACAATCTATCATTTCCCTAATGCTGCTATTATAATTAATGATAGGATCACGGAAAACTTTCAATTATCTCGAGGTACAAGACAGGGTTGCCCTTTGTCGCCATACTTATTTAATCTAGCACTAGAACCATTGGCTATTCGCCTTAGAGAGGAGATTGAAGGTATCAGATTCAATACAACTCAGATTACAACACTATTATATGCAGATGACTTGCTTATATTTCTATCCAATTCTCAAGTAACCATCCCTAGGCTTTTACTAATCCTGTATGAATTTAGTGCCTTTTCAGGCTATAAAGTAAACACGATGAAATCAGAGATCTACTGGTTAAGGAAACAAGCAAGTTCTTACCTCTGCTCGCAGTTTAAAGATGCTGGTGAAGCATTTACCTATTTGGGAATCAAACTATCCAAAGACAGTAACGATTGGTACAATCTTAACTATACCCCGCTGTTTGCTAAAATTTTTAAAGATCTCCAAAATTGGGCGAAATTTAAATTATCGTTATCAGGTAAAATAAATTTGATTAAGATGATTATTTTTCCAAAATTGATGTACCTGATGCAAAATATTCCGTTGTTTATAAAACGTCAGGATTTAGCTTTATTTAAACAAGTATGTCTCCAGTTTTTCTGGGGAGACAAACGTAGAGCCGTTGCCTTTAAGACAATAACACTTGCTAGGGTGGATGGAGGAATGGCACTACCAGACTTAGAGATTTATAATTTAATAACGATAGCAAAAATAGCTCTTGACTGGCTAACGGATGCAGAGTACTATGTATCACAGGAGTTCGAAAAATATTTTGTATACCCTTATGAGCTTACGGCTCTTCTTCACTGCCCAGCTATTGATGTCCCGCGTAAGGTTAAGCAAGTCCCTAGCATATATAATGTTATAAAGGCTTGGCAAAAAATACTTGGGAAAATAAATGTCAATAGTAATTTTTCTGAATATTTATATATAACGGGCAACCCTGCCTTTATCCCGGCAATTGATTCCAAAATTTTCAGAGATTGGGCGTCGAAAGGGCTTAAGTATATATCTCAAATTATAGATCACAACTTAGGGAGATGTAGGACATTTTCTGACCTTCAAAATGAGTTTGGACTCCGAAATAAAGAATTTTATGCCTTTTTACAGGCACGCCATTATATACAGACTTTGATGACAGCCAATGGTAAGGAGGACTGGGGTATAGTGGAACCAGTAATCAAACTATTTAGGGCGGGGAAATATTCCATTTCCTTTTTTTATAGGATAGTTTTAAGGTTTATGGGCCAGAGTCATCTGCAGAAGATTGCACAGGCCTGGCAAGTTACAGCAGAGATGGTACAGAAAAGTATCCAACTAGCTGATACTGCAATATGCTCGTCATCATAGAGAGAGTCACACTTTAAATTAATAAATAGATCCTACATCACCCCTAAGATACATGCTTACTGGGATGAGGCAGGGGCGTGTTGCTATAAATGTAAAACTAGAAAGGCAGACTTACGTCATTGCTTTTGGAGTTGCTATAAAATAAAGAAATTCTGGTATAAGGTAAACTATTGGCTTAATGTAGTAAATTTGAATCAAGATAGAATAACAGAGAATCAGGTCTTCTTTTTAGCAGACAACCATAATGAGAATCAACGTCGAAATAATCGACAGATGAATGCGGTAATAATATTGGGCAGACTATTAATTTTGAAATATTGGAAATCTAGAAAGGTGCCCAACTTGTTGGAACTTAAACAGAAAATATTAAATTTAATAATTATGGAACAGATGGATACTTCTACCAACTCAGAATCCCAAATTAAGCACTTCTTCCATAAATGGAAGAATATTATTCTAGCATATCCTATAGAAACTCAAAAACAACGTATTGCCCCTTTCAAGGGCACAGTATATTTAGAGCTTGCCATTATGGACAATGTGTTCCCAGATATATAGAGGCTGGAGAGGGTCCCATTTGTTGAGACAGCGCCTGGGGGTCCCCCCCTTTTTTTTTTTTTTTTCTCTATTCTTCTTTCTTTTTCTTTTCTTCCCCCCTTTCCCTTAGTTTGTAAATTTTTTTTTTTTTGTTTGTGTTTTTTTTCTCGTGTATGTAATATAGGTGTTTAAAAAAGGTAAAAAACAGCAGCAATATATATAAGGCACTGAGTGCATGAAACTTAATTGTCTATGCTAATCTATTGATATATTTCTTTCTGTTTTTGTTTCATCTCCATGCTTATTTTTGATGTTCTATTGACGTAGCATCCTGCGTGATGCGGCAAGCTGTTAAACTGTATAATAGTATAGGCTGCAGGCCATAAATAAAATAAAAAAAATAAAAAAAATTAGAGGCAGTCGTCAAGGTCTAAGAAATTAGCATATGAACCTCCTAGGTTTAGCTTTCAACTAAAAATACCAAGAGAACAAAGCAAAATTGGTGATAAAAGTAAATTGGAAAGTTGTTTAAAATTAGATTTTCTATTTAAATCATGTAAGGTTTTTTTGGGCTTGACTGTCCCTTTAAGCTCATTTTATATATTATGGTGTTTTATAAATACTTTCTGAAACACACATAGAAAATGTACATAAAATGCCATGTTCAATATCCATTCTTTTATTTTTTTATATCCAAAACTGTTTGTTTCACAGAGTTTAAACTTATTTCTGAATAAAGATTACATTCTATTTAGTAGTGTTGCCCACAAAAGAGTGTATAGAAATGTTTTCTTTTTTCAGTGTCTTTACTGATATGTAGATTTTGCAGCAAGTAGTGGACCCTACACAAATTGAGTTTAAAAAACAAAATGAAAAAAAGGTAAAATCCTTTTAAAATGTTGAATAATACAAATCACAATGATTTTTATTAAATGTAACCCACTGCTTAGTGCTTTTTTATTACAACAATAAAACAGATTGTTTATATCCCTTAAAGGGACACTAAACCCCAAAAAATGATTTCATGATTCAGGTAGAGAATGCAATTTTAAATAACTTTCCAAATTACTTCTATTATCTAATTTTCTTCATTATTTAGATATCCTTTGTTGAAGAAATAGCAATGCACATGCGTGAGCCAATCACACAGGGCATCTACCAATCAGCAGCTACTGAGCATATCTAGATATGCTTTCAGCAAAGCATATCAAGAGAATGAAGCAAATTAGATAATAGAAGTAAATTAAAAAGTTGTTTTAAATTGCTTGCTCTTTTCATGTCCCTTTAAGTAGAGTAATTTATTGCCTTTGTATAAGAACATTTCTGAACATACCATCTTTGTTGTAAGTTAAAGGGATAGTAAACCCAAATATTTTCTTTCATGATTCAGATAGAGCATGCAATTTTAAGCAACTTTCAAATATACTCCTATTATCAATTTTACTTTGTTCTCTTGCTATTTTTATTTTAAAAAGCAGGAATGAAAGCTTTGGAGCCAGCCTATTTTTGGTTCAGTACCCTGAATATGGCTTGCTGATTGGTGGCTACATTTTGCCATCCAATCAGCAAGCACAACCCAGGTTCTGAACATAAAATGGGCCAAAGCTTTCATTCCTGCTTTTTAAAATAAACATAGCAAGAGAACAAAGTAAAATTGATAATAGGTGTAAATTAGTAAGTTTCTTAACATTGCATGCTCTATCTGAATCATGAAAGAAAAAAATGTGCGTTTAGTATCCCTTTTAATTCTTTTTGTTTCAGCACCTCAGTCAATAATCACATTTGCTACACATCCACACAGACCCACACATGTTATATGTATATTAAATATACATATACATTTTATCTTAGTTATATGCATATAGATATTTGCCAATGCTAACCAGTGCCTCTAAGCTGTTTCCTAAAGAGACATGAAAGGTAAATTGTACGTCAGCTTTATACAGTTCCTGCTTATTACTGTGTAGCAGCACTGAATAAAATTTGGGTTTCATAGTAGCGGAGTGTTGCCTGGCACTCATTGGTAGGTGCACTTCATGTGCTGATTTTTTTTTTTAAATAATTAGGGCTAGGCTACAAGTGGAGTGCAATAGATAGTGCTGGGTTCCCTATCTTTTGCTCAATCTCATGTCTGGTATTACAAGTGGATGGCTAAATATGTTAACCAAATCATCTTAACATGGCCCAAACCTTTTTTAGCGTACCTTATACTTTTAATGGATAGCACAGCGAGCTCTACTGTCACGCTCATTATGCTTGTATTAGTAGTAAGTTAAGCTTTTCACTTGTGCACAAGCAAAAATACCGCTGTACAATTTAGCACTTCTTAAAATGATGGTAAATCCAAGCGTTTAACAAACGCTAGGATTTACCATCACTTAAAAGTTGAGTTTTCTAGGTTTACTGCCCCTTTAAGAACTCTACTAATTTGCACACCATTGGCTTAGTGCTCAAGAGATATCCAACATGAATTTTATAAATTTGCACACCATTGGCTTAGTGCTCAAGAGATATCCAACATGAATTTTATATAGAGATAAAAAAATAACTTTGAGCACACAAAAATGAGCAATGTAAATGCAGAATAGTGCTAATATTTTTGCATTCCACTTGTATTCTAGCCAATAGGATCTCAGCATACACAGAGATCAATGTTAAATGGGTAATAACTAGAAATGGATTGATAGCACAATTTCGCAATCTTGGTACCTCTTTTTGGGATTCTATATTCAGCACTAAATGATATACATTTCCTATAATTATTTAATAAATTAAAGTAAGTGGTTGGGCAAATGTCTGGTTTTCAAAATTTAAATGGTAAAATAATTGTTTCACTTTACATTATTTCTAGTATTTGAATGTTTCTATAAGTAAAAAAAAATCAACATTTAAAAAGGAAATATGCCATGGATGTGTAGCTTATGTTAGTCTTGAAGAAGACCCTGGGTAATGTTATAGAATAGCATAGACCAACTAAAACCCCCTTGATATACTTCAGTTGACCCACTGGCATATAGTTGGTATGGATAAGTGATAAGATGCTTATGTATTCATGGTTCAGTGTACCAGGTAGGAAAGATCATACCCACGAAACTAAAAGAGGAAACAGGCAGAAAGGCTAACTAGAGGTGAGGTCAGTTAAAGTGATTGTAAAGTATCTTAATGTTCTGCACAATATATACAATTAGTCTGCAAAACACTTTCATTGATTACATTATTCTAAGACGCTTTATTGGTCAAATATTTAACATTTTGTGAAGGTAAAGATCGCGCCGTTCCTCCGCCCGCATCTTATCCTTCATTTAGCTGAGCGATGACAAATCTGGCTTCATCCAATCGTTGTGTGCTGGAAGGATAAGATGTGGGCACGCGTCAATTTAAGGCAAGGGGTCAAATTCCAGAGTATCAGTCCAGATCAACAGGAGGACAGGTCAGACAAGCAAAGGTTTGGCAACAAAGGTCAAAGTTTAAAATGGAATCAGCATGCAAAGGCATTCTAAGATTAGGCTATTAATGTTTACTAACCTGGAAACTAATAAAAAAAAAATAGCGCACTCAAAAACATTGGTACTAGTAGGAGTGTGACATTGCTTTAAAAAGTGCAAAAATTAATGCAAATCATTTGTCACCAATGAAGTAATTTGTAAGCCAATCTGCTTAGATACAGAGTTAGATACAGCTTATGACATAATGCAAACATGCTGATAGCCATGACAACGAACGGGGATCACTACTGACAGTATGTAAAATTCAAAAATGTAATCTGAATTTTGAAATGCAATGAAAAAATATTCAATATTACTTTCTATGCATCAAGGTTATCTAGCTAACGAAAGTATTAAGGGCTATCAACTTTATAGTTAAATTACCATAAGCAAGGGTGATGTAAATATCTTTAGCAAATTCAGGTGGATCCACAATGCTGAAAGGAAAAGACTATTTGAGTTTATTACTGTTAGTATTATTATTCAGTATTATTCTATATTAAATTTAGCTTATTTTGAAGGTAAATATTAATCAGTATACAGAAACAATATTCATGCTTTAGACTAAGCAGTGAAATCTGCAGTCAACAACGAGCATTATATATGCTGCTGAGTCGGAAATGAAAAGCAATCTCACAACATACAGGTTTCCAACGCATTTCTATTTAACACTACTGCTTTATCTTAAACCATGATAAATTACCTTATTGTAGGTAGCAATTTGAAGGGGAAAAAGGTGATAGTGACACATGGAGAGGCAAGTTTCCAATTAGTATAAAAAATGAAGTGCTAATTCCTGAACCGACAAAACAAAGTGGAAAATGGATAACATCCCGAAAGTGATTAATGTAGGCTTTGTAAGTGCATTGTTTTTGGCTGAAACCTGACATCAAAGCACTATAGAAGTAGGAAACCTATTAAACAAGCCAAAAACAAAATGAACTCTTTACATCTTCAAAAAGTGATGTCCCAAATTTAAAGGGACATGAAATATTTTTATTTTATTATTCAGATAGAGCATTCAATTTAAAGGAATATAAAACCCAATTTTTCTTTTGTGGTTTTGATAGAGCATGTGATATTTAAACAACTTTCTTATTTAGTTCTATTATGATTTTTTCTTTGTTCTCTTGATATCCTTTATTGAAAAGAGCCAGCCCATTTCTGGAGCACTGTATAGCAGCAGTTTTGCTAAATTGTTATTCATTTACAAGAGCACTAGATGGCAGCAATATTTCCTGCCATGTAGTTCTTCATATGCCTACCTAGGTATCTCTTCAACATAGAATATCATTGGAACAAAGCAAATTTGATCATAGATGTAAATTGGAAACTTTTTTAAAATTGCATGTTCTGTCTGGATCACAAAAGAAAGTGTTTGGGTTTCATATCCCTTTATCATTCTTCTTATTATTATCAGTTATTTGTAGAGCGCCAACAGGTTCTGCAGCGCTAAAAAATTGGGTCTAATATGCAAGGTGACAATTATTGGAGACAAAGGAATAGAGGGCCCTGCCAATAGTTTCACTGTTTTAAATCATCTCTCATGATGGTGATCTACAAAGCAGCTAGGCTTGTAGGCTTACATGCTAAGAGGTTTCAAGGGGATAGGTTAAAGGGGTAGAGGAAATAAGATAGGAAAATGTTAGTGTATATTATATATTTAAGGAGCGCTTGAAAGTTAAAAAAATAAGGGAGAGTCATGTAGAGCAAGGCAGATAGTTCCACAAAATAGGGGCCAGTCTGGAGAAGTCTTGTAGACAGGAATGTGAGAAGGTAACCAAAGAGGAGGAGAGAAGGAGGTCATGAGCAGAGCAAAAGGGACGGGAGGGAGAGTATCTGGAGATATGGGATGGAGCAGTGTTATTGAGAGCGTTAAAAGTTAAAGTCAGGATTTTTATGTTTTATTCTGGAGGTTAGAGGAAACCAGTGAAGGGACTGACAGATGTGCAGCACATGAGGAGCGACGTGTAAGGAAGATCAGTCTGGCAAAGACATTTATTATTGTAAGGGAGATAGATTGCAGCTAGGGAGGCCGGAGAGGATAGAGTTGCAATAGTCAAGGTGGGGAATGATGATAGAGTGGATTAAAGTCTTAGTTGTGTTTTTTGTGAGGTGAATTTTGGAGATGTTTTTGAGGTGGAGATGGAAGGAATTGGCCAAAGACTGGATGTGGGGAGTGAGAGATCTGAGTCAAGTGTTGACCCCAAGACATTGTGTAAGCGGAGTTGGGGTAATGATGTTATTATTAACAGTTACAGAAAGTTGGGGGGTAGGGATTTTGGAAGAAGGGGGAAAATAGGGAGCTCAGTTTTGGAGAGATTTAGCTTAAGGTAGTGAGAGGACATCCAGGATGAAATATTAGAAAGACAGTGACACAAGCTAATAAGGAAGGGGATAGGTTTGGTGCAGTGATGTAGATTTGGGTATCATCAGCATACAAATGGTATTGAAACCCATGGGACTGTATTAAGGAACCTAAGGATAATGTATAAATTGAGAAGAGAAGGGGGCCAAGGACAGAGCCTTGTGATACTTCTACAGAAAGTGGTAAAGGGTCAGAGGATGTGCCAGAGAAGGTAAAACTAAAGGTCCAGTTAGACAGGTAATAGGAGTAAGATAGTGGAGTCAACAGTATCAAAGTCTGTAGATAGATTAGAAGGATTAACAAAGAAAAGTCGCCTTTTGATTTTGCTGTAATTAGGTCATTAGTAACCTTAATATCATTAAATCCATATTGCAATGGATCAAGGAGGGAGTTTAAATAACATTCCACTTTATTTCTATTATCTCATTTGTTTTGTTCTCTTTGTATCCTTTTTTTAAAATTATACCTAGGTAGACTCAGAAGCTGCTAATTGGTGGCTGCATTTATATGCCTGTTGTCGGTGGCTTTCAGCTAGCTCCCAGTAGTGAATGCTGCTCCTTCCACTCAACAAACTATACCAAGATAAGGAATCAAATTAGATAATAGAAGTAAATTGGAAAGTTGTTTTAAATGATATGATCTATCTGAATCATGAAAGAAAGAATCTGTGTTTCATTGGTAATCTATTCATATAACCTATTATACAGAGGTAAAATGCAAAGCAATAATAAATATAACAATAATGCAAAAAGTGTAGTAGGCAGGAACAAAACAGGAACTTGCAAACCAGTAACAACTTTTAGAAATGTGCATTAGGGCTTTGGACAAATGCAAATTCGTCTGAATTTTGTTGATTCGTGAGGTTGTTTTAAATACGAACAGCCAAATGCATTATTGGACAAAATGGATGAAAAATTAATGATTGATTGATATAATCAATAAGTTCATTTGTTCTTGCCATTTGGTGCCAAAAAAAGGTGCAGGATTTGCTTGCATATAGTTGTGTGTTTAACTCCTGCAAAGAGCTCAAAGGGACACTAAACCCAAAACATTTCTTTAATGCTTCAGATAGAGAATACAATTTTAAACAACATTCCAATTTACTTCTATTATCTAATTTGCTTCATTCTTTAGATATCCTTTGTTGAAGAAATAACAATGCACATGGGTGAGCCAATCACACAATGCATCTATGTGCAGCAACCAATCAGCAGATACTGAGCCTATCTAGATATGCTTTTCATCAAACTATATCAAGAGAATGAAACAAATGATATAAGTAAATTAAAAAGTTGTTTAAAATTGCATGCTCTTTCTAAATCAGGAAAGTAAAAAAATCGTGTTTCATGTCCCTTTAAAGGGACAGTAAACACTTTGTGTCACATTGCTATAGCATTACATGACAGCCAAATGAAAACATTTTAAAAACAAATTAAAGGGACGTTATACATTTAATAAGCATAGTATTGCGGTTTTTCCCCGTCTCCCTCTAGTCATTCCAGTGCTGATGTTTTTGCACATGTGCTGCAATTTTTCTTCAGTTACCTGCATTGTAACCTAGGTTCCATAATGGTGGCACCCATAATTAGAGGAAGGTGCATGAAATGTATTTAGATTTTAGGGTCCTTTTAACATGCTTTGAACTTCAGTTGTTTTTGAGCAGCCAAACTCCACTCACCATTTGCCTTATTTGAAAGAGGCAATCAGTGCTTTAGTCTGCAGACAACAAGGCTAGCTTTGGTGATATTAGTATACAGTACATTGCTTTGCAGTTTTCATTAGGTAATGACAATTAGGGATATATATTTAGCAGAGTTAGCCTTGACAAGTCAGCATGGTGCATTACAAGTTTTGAGAATTAAAAAAACGAAATTTCTGAGCTAAATTACATGGAATGGGGCAGAATAAATAAGAAACGTACATTGCAAAGTTGTTACATTAATAATTAAACATTTTATATAAAAATCTCAAGGTGTTAACTGTCCCTTTAACTGTTGCAATTATTAGAATTGTTCCTCTACTGAAAATATATATATGTTTTTATCTCTGTCCATCAACAAAACTGTGGGAAAAGTCTTCAGCAGCCAATCATTTATCTCTAGGGACGACGTGTGCACAAACAACATGTTTCCTGTTAGTTAAAAACTAAAAAAAAACACTTTTTCTGAAGGTAATTTTTTCACGTTTAAATAGTGCTCTTTATCACGCAGGGTCCATTTTTTTCAGTTTTATACCATAAAAAAAAACAACAACAAAAAACAAGATAAACATACTTCAGTCACATTGCTCCTTCCAGATCTTCCAACCATCCTGCCAGTTCTGACCATAGTCCTCCCTCACATTACTCAGAGACCATCAAACCCTCCCACAGCCCCCTAAAATCCTTCCCACAGCACTCTAAACCCTCCCCCCTAAAATCCCTCCCACAGCACTCTAAACCCTCCCCCCAAAAATCCCTCCCACATCACTTTAACCCCTCCCCCTCTAAAATCCCTCCCACAACACTCTAAACCCTCCCCCCTAAAATCCCTCACCAGCACTCTAAACCACCCCCTAAAATCCCTCCCACAGCACTCTAAACCCTCCCCCCTAAAATTTCATCAACAGCCTTCTAAACAATCCCACATCCCTACAAAACCCCAATAAGCATGATAACTTCAAGGACAGTTTAATCTGATACCATAACTCCTAGTGGTGATACCATAACTCCTAGTGGTCCTGCATTTTGTGGGGAGCTTTTTGTCACTGTTTTTCAGGACACCTTTTTCTCTGTTTAGATCATAGTTTCCATAACATAAACCATGAACTGCCCAAACTATGCCCAGGAATGCTCACTCCCAATCTCTTTTCTCCAACATAGGTGTGTCCGGTCCACGGCGTCATCCTTACTTGTGGGATATTCTCTTCCCCAACAGGAAATGGCAAAGAGCCCAGCAAAGCTGGTCACATGATCCCTCCTAGGCTCCGCCTACCCCAGTCATTCTCTTTGCCGTTGTACAGGCAACATCTCCACGGAGATGGCTTAGAGTTTTTTAGTGTTTAACGTTTGTTACACAATTTGGAGGTTGTTCGCGCTCTAAAATTCTATTTAGATGCTACAAAGGATTTTAGACTAACATCTTCCTTGTTTGTGGTTTATTCCGGTAAAAGGAGAGGTCAAAAAGCAACTTCTACCTCTCTCTCTTTTTGGATTAAGAGCATCATCAGATTGGCTTACGAGACTGCCGGACGGCAGCCTCCCGAAAGAATCACAGCTCATTCCACTAGGGCTGTGGCTTCCACATGGGCCTTCAAGAACGAGGCTTCTGTTGATCAGATATGTAGGGCAGCGACTTGGTCTTCACTGCACACTTTTACCAAATTTTACAAGTTTGATACTTTTGCTTCTTCTGAGGCTATTTTTGGGAGAAAGGTTTTGCAAGCCGTGGTGCCTTCCATTTAGGTGACCTGATTTGCTCCCTCCCTTCATCCGTGTCCTAAAGCTTTGGTATTGGTTCCCACAAGTAAGGATGACGCCGTGGACCGGACACACCTATGTTGGAGAAAACAGAATTTATGTTTACCTGATAAATTACTTTCTCCAACGGTGTGTCCGGTCCACGGCCCGCCCTGGTTTTTTTAATCAGGTCTGATAATTTATTTTCTTTAACTACAGTCACCACGGTACCATATGGTTTCTCCTATGCAAATATTCCTCCTTAACGTCGGTCGAATGACTGGGGTAGGCGGAGCCTAGGAGGGATCATGTGACCAGCTTTGCTGGGCTCTTTGCCATTTCCTGTTGGGGAAGAGAATATCCCACAAGTAAGGATGACGCCGTGGACCGGACACACCGTTGGAGAAAGTAATTTATCAGGTAAACATAAATTCTGTTTTTTTACTGCGCCACTCAAAGTTCTATCCCACAACCAGATAGACCCTTTGAAATTGTAATAGAAAATGTTGAATTGTGTGTAGCAGAACAACATTGCAATATGCTTTATTATGTATGGTCTTTCCCATTCTTCTGAGTTTTTCCAAAGTAATGGTGATGCCATTTTGAAACTTAGGTTTCCCTTATTTAATCTCTTCTGTTGAGGACAATTAGGAATGGATAAAGTGTGCAAACAATGGTTGTGTGTTATATAGAAATGTTGTTGAATAGTTACTTTAACATTGCTACATTCCACAGTCATTGCTCATCATGTGCCCTAATAGTCCTCAGGAGAAAAGAGTATATAAAGGAAGCTTAAAGGGACACTTAAGTCAAAATTAAACTTTGATGATTAAGATAGAGCATGCAATTTTAAACAAAATTCCAATTTACTTCCATTAAAACATTGTGCACAATCTTTTTATATTTACACTTTTTCAGTCACCAGCTCCTACTGAGCATGTGCAAGAATTCACAGAATATACATACAGTATATGCATTTGTGATTGGCTGATGGCTGTCACATAATATAGGGGGAGAAGAAACAGATATAACTTTGAAATGTGTCGAAAAAAAGTCTAATACTCACTTGTAGTTGAGACTCTGGAGTAGTGGATGCTGCAATCTACCCCCGTAGTTTCAGGTTCCCCTGGAACATAAATTAAGAAGCAGCGGTCTTAAAGGGACATTAAACAAAAAAAAATATTTCATGATTCAGACAGAGAATACAATTTTAATCAACATTACAATTTACTTCTATTATCAAATTTGCTTAATTCTTTAGATATCCTTTGTTAAAGAAATAGCAATATCGAGAGAATGAAGCAAATTAGATAATAGAAGTAAAATAGACAGTTGTTTAAAATGGTATTCTCTATCTGAATCATGAAAGAAAAAAATTTGGGTTTAATGTCCCTTTAAGACTGCTGCTCCTTAACTCGTCCGCCTCCTCTGAGATGGCTGACAGTAATCATCCCAATCGGATACGATCGAGATGATTGACACCCCTTCTAGCGGACGTTTGGCCGCGAATGTGCAGGGGGCGGGATTGCACAAGCATTTCACACGCTACAGCGGATCATGTCCGCCCACCCATGATAAATCTGCCCCATTGTCTTTTTAACATGGATTTGTTAATTATGTAAATCTATATTTCTCTTGTTAAGTGTATTCAGTCCACAGGTCATCCATTACTTATGGGATATATTCCCTTCCCAACAGGAAGTTGCAAGAGGATCACCCAAGCAGAGCTGCCATATAGCTCCTCCCCTCACATGTCATATCCAGTCATTCTCTTGCAACTCAACTAGATAGGACGTTGTGAGAGGTCTGTGGTGTTTTTTATACTTAGTTTATTTCTTCAATCAAAAGTTTGTTATTTTAAATGGCACCGGAGTGTGCTGTTTGTTCTCAGGCAGTATTTGGAAGAAGAATCTGCCTGCGTTTTCTATGATCTTAGCAGAAATAACTAAGATCCACTGGCTGTTCTCGCACATTCTGAGGAGTGGGGTAACTTTCAGAAAGGGAATAGCGTGTGGGGAATCCTGCAAACAAGGTATGTGCAGTAAATTATTTTTCTAAGGAATGGAATTGACTAAGAAAATACTGCTGATACCGATGTAATGTAAGTACAGCCTTAAATGCAGTAGCGACTGGTATCAGGCTGATGAATGTATGTACAATAAGTAATTTTCTAAGGAATGGAATTTGACTAAGAAAATACTGTTAATACTGAAGTAATGTATGAGCCTTAACTGCAGTAGAAGCGACTGGTAGCAGGCTTATTAATAACACTACCTAACTTTTAAAAGTGCATGTTTAAAACGTTTACTGGCATGTTATTCGTTTTTTGTGAGGTACTTTGGTGATAAATCTTTTGGGGCATGATTTTCCACATGGCTGTCGTTTATTTCTACATAGAAACGGTTAACTGAGGTTTCCCACTGTTGTAATATGAGTGGGAGGGGCCTATTTTAACGCTTTTTTGCGCAGTAAAAATTCAGTTTCAGTCTTCCTGCTTCTTCCTCCTTGATCCAGGACGTCTCTAGAGAGCTCAGGGGTCTTCAAAATTCATTTTGAGGGAGGTAATCAGTCACAGCAGACCTGTGACAGTGTGTTTGACTGTGATAAAAACGTTAATTGTTAAATTGATTATCCGTTTTTGGGTATTAAGGGGTTAATCATCCATTTGCCAGTGGGTGCAATGCTTTGCTAACTTAATACATTTACTGTGAAAATTTGGTTGCTATAACTGATTTGGTTCATTGTTATTTCAACTGTGACGATTTTTTGTGCTTCTTAAAGGCGCAGTAGCGTTTTTTTATATTGCTTGTAAATTTATTTGAAAGGATTTTCCAAGCTTGCTAGTCTCATTGCGAGTCTGTTTAAACATGTCTGACACAGAGGAATCTGTTTGTTCACTATGTTTGAAGGTCAATGTGGAGCCCCACAGAAATATGTGTACTAAATGTATTGATGTCACTTTGAATAAAAGTCAATTTATATCTGTAAAGAAATGATCACCAGACAACGAGGGGGAAGTTATGCCGACTAACTCTCCTCACGTGTCAGTACCTTTGCCTCCCGCTCAGGAGGCGCATGATATTGTGGTGCCAAGTACATCAGAGAGGCCCATACAAATCACTTTGCAAGACATGGCTGCTGTTATGACAGAGGTATTAGCTAAATTGCCTGAATTAAGAGGCAAGCGCGATAGCTCTGGGTTAAGTACAGAGCGCGCTGATGATGTGAGAGCCATGTCTGATACTGCGTCACAATTTGCAGAACATGAGGACGGAGAGCTTCATTCTGTGGGTGACGGATCTGATCCAGGGAGTCCGGATTCAGAGATTTCTAATTTTAAATTTAAGCTTGAGAACCTCCGTGTATTGCTAGGGGAGGTATTAGCGGCTCTGAATGATTGTAACACGGTTGCAATTCCAGAGAAAATATGTAGGTTGGATAGATACTTTGCGGTACCGGTGTGTACTGACGTTTTTCCTATACCTAAAAGGCTTACAGAAATTATTAGCAAGGAGTGGGATAGACCCGGTGTACCCTTTTCCCCTCCTCCGATATTTAGAAAAATGTTCCCAATAGACGCCACCACACGAGACTTATGGCAGACGGTCCCTAAGGTGGAGGGAGCAGTTTCTACTTTAGCTAAACGTACCACTATCCCGGTGGAGGATAGTTGTGCTTTTTCGGATCCAATGGATAAAAAATTAGAGGGTTACCTTAAGAAAATGTTTGTTCAACAAGGTTTTATCTTACAGCCCCTTGCATGCATTGCGCCTGTCACTGCTGCTGCGGCATTCTGGTTTGAGTCTCTGGAAGAGGCCATTCGCACAGCTCCATTGGATGAGATTATGGCCAAGCTTAAAGCACTTAAGCTAGCTAATGCATTTGTTTCTGATGCCGTTGTACATTTAACCAAACTAACGGCTAAGAACTCCGGATTCGCCATCCAGGCGCGCAGAGCGCTATGGCTTAAATCCTGGTCAGCTGACGTGACTTCTAAATCTAAATTGCTTAATATTCCTTTCAAAGGGCAGACCTTATTCGGGCCCGGCTTGAAAGAAATTATTGCTGACATTACTGGAGGTAAGGGTCATACTCTTCCTCAGGACAGGGCCAAATCAAAGGCCAAACAGTCTAATTTTCGTGCCTTTCGCAACTTCAAGGCAGGAGCAGCATCAACTTCCTCCGCTCCAAAACAGGAAGGACCTGTTGCTCGTTACAGACAGGGCTGGAAAGCTAACCAGCCCTGGAACAAGGGCAAGCAGGCCAGAAAGCCTACTTCTGCCCCTAAGACAGCATGAAGAGAGGGCCCTCTATCCGGAAACGGATCTAGTGGGGGGCAGACTATCTCTCTTCGCCCAGGCTTGGGCAAGAGACGTCCAGGATCCCTGGGCGTTGGAGATCATATCTCAGGGTTATCTTCTGGACTTCAAAGCTTCTCCTCCACAAGGGAGATTTCATCTTTCAAGGTTATCAGCAAACCAAATAAAGAAAGAGGCATTTCTACGCTGTGTGCAAGACCTCTTAGTAATGGGGGTGATCCACCCAGTTCCGCGGACGGAACAAGGGCAAGGGTTTTACTCAAATCTTTTTGTGGTTCCCAAGAAAGAGGGAACCTTCAGACCAATCTTGGACCTAAAAATCTTAAACAAATTCCTAAGAGTTCCATCATTCAAAATGGAAACTATTCGAACCATCCTACCCATGATCCAAGAGGGTCAATACATGACCACAGTAGACTTAAAGGATGCCTACCTTCATATACCGATTCACAAAGATCATTATCGGTACCTAAGATTTGCCTTTCTAGACAGGCATTACCAGTTTGTAGCTCTTCCCTTCGGGTTGGCTACGGCCCCGAGAATCTTTACAAAGGTTCTGGGCTCACTTCTGGCGGTTCTAAGACCGCGAGGCATAGCGGTGGCTCCGTATCTAGACGACATCCTGATACAGGCGTCAAGCTTTCAAATGGCCAAGTCTCATACAGAGATAGTTCTGGCATTTCTGAGGTCGCATGGGTGGAAAGTGAACGTGGAAAAGAGTTCTCTATCACCACTCACAAGAGTCTCCTTTCTAGGGACTCTTATAGATTCTGTAGAGATGAAAATTTACCTGACGGAGTCCAGGTTATCAAAACTTCTAAATGCTTGCCGTGTCCTTCATTCCATTCCACGCCCGTCAGTGGCTCAGTGCATGGAAGTAATCGGCTTAATGGTAGCGGCAATGGACATAGTGCCATTTGCGCGCCTGCATCTCAGACCGCTGCAATTATGCATGCTAAGTCAGTGGAATGGGGATTACTCAGATTTGTCCCCTCTGCTAAAGCTGGACCAAGAGACCAGAGATTCTCTTCTCTGGTGGCTTTCTCGGGTCCATCTGTCCAAGGGTATGACCTTTCGCAGGCCAGATTGGACGATTGTAACAACAGATGTCAGCCTTCTAGGTTGGGGCGCAGTCTGGAACTCCCTGAAGGCTCAGGGATTATGGACTCAGGAGGAGAAACTCCTCCCAATAAATATTCTGGAGTTGAGAGCAATATTCTATGCTCTTCTAGCTTGGCCTCAGTTAGCAACACTGAGGTTCATCAGATTTCAGTCGGACAACATCACGACTGTGGCTTACATCAACCATCAAGGGGGAACCAGGAGTTCCCTAGCGATGTTGGAAGTCTCAAAGATAATTCGCTGGGCAGAGTCTCACTCTTGCCACCTGTCAGCGATCTGCATCCCAGGCGTGGAGAACTGGGAGGCGGATTTTCTAAGTCGCCAGACTTTTCATCCGGGAGAGTGGGAACTTCATCCGGAGGTCTTCGTTCAACTGATTCATCGTTGGGGCAAACCAGATCTGGATCTCATGGCGTCTCGCCAGAACGTCAAGCTTCCTTGTTACGGATCCAGGTCCAGGGACCCGGGAGCGGCGCTGATAGATGCTCTGATAGCCCCTTGGGTCTTCAACATGGCTTACGTGTTTCCACCATTTCCGATGCTACCTCGACTGATTGCCAAGATCAAACAGGAGAGAGCATCGGTGATTCTTATAGCGCCTGCGTGGCCACGCAGGACCTGGTATGCAGACCTAGTGGACATGTCGTCCTGTCCACCATGGTTTCTACCTCTGAGGCAGGACCTTCTAATACAAGGTCCTTTCAAACATCCAAATCTAATTTCTCTGAGGCTGACTGCATGGAGATTGAACGCTTGATTCTATCAAAGCGTGGCTTCTCGGAGTCAGTTATTGATACCTTAATACAGGCACGGAAGCCTGTTACCAGAAAAATTTACCATAAGATATGGCGTAAATATTTATATTGGTGCGAATCCAAGGGTTACTCATGGAGTAGGGTTAGGATTCCTAGGATATTGTCCTTTCTACAAGAGGGTTTAGAAAAGGGCTTATCTGCTAGTTCGTTAAAGGGACAGATTTCTGCTCTGTCTATTCTCTTACACAAACGTCTGGCAGAAGTTCCAGACGTCCAGGCTTTTTGTCAGGCTTTGGCTAGGAGTAAGCCTGTGTTTAAGACTGTTGCTCCTCCGTGGAGCTTAAACTTGGTTCTTAAAGTTCTTCAAGGGGTTCCGTTTGAACCCCTTCATTCCATTGATATTAAGCTTTTATCTTGGAAAGTTCTGTTTTTGATGGCTATTTCCTCGGCTCGAAGAGTCTCTGAGTTATCGGCCTTACATTGTGATTCTCCTTATCTGATTTTCCATTCAGACAAGGTAGTTCTGCGTACTAAACCTGGGTTTTTACCTAAGGTAGTTTCTAACAGGAATATCAATCAGGAGATTGTTGTTCCATCGTTATGTCCTAATCCTTCTTCAAAGAAGGAACGACTTTTGCATAATCTGGACGTAGTCCGTGCCCTGAAGTTATATTTACAGGCAACTAAAGATTTTTGTTAAACTTCTTCCCTGTTTGTCGTGTACTCTGGTCAGAGGAGAGGTCAAAAAGCTTTGGCAACCTCTCTCTCCTTTTGGCTTCGTAGCATAATACGTTTGGCCTATGAGACTGCTGGACAGCAGCCCCCTGAAAGAATTACAGCTCATTCCACTAGAGCTGTGGCTTCCACCTGGGCCTTTAAGAATGAGGCCTCTGTTGAACAGATTTGCAAGGCGGCGACTTGGTCTTCACTTCACACTTTTTCAAAATTTTACAAATTTGACACTTTTGCTTCTTCGGAGGCTGTTTTTGGGAGAAAGGTTCTACAGGCAGTGGTTCCTTCCGTTTAAGTTCCTGCCTTGTCCCTCCCATCATCCGTGTACTTTGGCTTTGGTATTGGTATCCCATAAGTAATGGATGACCCGTGGACTGAATACACTTAACAAGAGAAAACATAATTTATGCTTACCTGATAAATTTATTTCTCTTGTAGTGTATTCAGTCCACGGCCCGCCCTGTCTTTTAAGGCAGATCTAAATTTTAATTAAAACTCCAGTCACCACTGCACCCTATGGTTTCTCCTTTCTTGTCTTGTTTCGGTCGAATGACTGGATATGACATGTGAGGGGAGGAGCTATATGGCAGCTCTGCTTGGGTGATCCTCTTGCAACTTCCTGTTGGGAAGGGAATATATCCCATAAGTAATGGATGACCCGTGGACTGAATACACTACAAGAGAAATAAATTTATCAGGTAAGCATAAATTATGTTTTACCGGTCCTTTATGTTTTTACCACAGCAGCGCCCATTAAAAAGTAAACTAAACTACTTCATAGAAACTAAAACTTTACACTATTAAACAACTAATAAAGACTTTGAAAAAGAAATCTCAAGCTTACCTTTGCTTTAAATACATCATTATATCTAACATTAATAATATTTACTGTTTAATTTTCATTTAATGTAAAGTACCTGCTTTCCAAACCAATAGTGCCTTCCAGAACCAAACTTTAAATCATAAACCTCTAATATTTTGCCCTGTAAAAATGTGCTTGATACTAAATTACAATCCTATAATATATTATACCATTTCTCATTTCTCAAACAATTCTTTAATTTATCTACTGTCAAAAATCAGCTCCGTATTTACTTTTGTATAAACAATCTTTTAATTTGTTTTGGGGTTTTTTTACGTTGTAATTTTATATGTGGTAAAACAACTGAGTAGGAAAATGAATTATTGTCAGAAACAATAAAGCAAACAGTATGACTTTCTCTCTGGCAAAAACCTACAAAGACATCGCCTGCTGAGTGCTGTGATGATCAGAGACCATAAAACAGAGCACAGTTGATATGTGAAGTAGCTATAATGACAAAACAGCCAATCTTCAAAATGCAGCAAGGGTTTAGTAAAGTGACTGTCAGTAAATGGATACATTTTATCTACCAGCCACAAAATTGCTTTCAATTGCTCTCTTAAAGGGATATTAAACACTAAAAAAATGCTAGATAGAATGACGCATTCAAAGAAAAGATTAGTTTCAGAATAACATGTAGATCTATTTTTAAAGTGCCATTAGCTGTTTAAATATTGACAAAATAAGTGTAAAGTTTTAGTACCTATAAAACAATGGGAGCTGCCATGTTGTAACTTATGTTACCTTTTCTGCTGTGGCCAATTAGGGACGGTTATAAATAGGTCACTAGAGTGTGCAGCCAATGGCTGTGTGGAATATAACAGTGTTCTGCACTTCCATTTAGAACAGGAACTGAAACGCTCACAATTTCTGAATGGAATTTCAGGAAAAGGGGACTAAGTAAATAATGAAAGTATATTACAGAGATTTTTATATATATATATATATATATACGATTTATCATTTTATATCACCATCACAAAGTGTTTAATGTCCCTTTAACCCCTTGAGCGCTAATGACGGCTCTGAGTCGTCACAGAGTTTCTCACTCTGGTGCTAATGACGGCTCAGAGCCGTCATGAGCACTCTCCCACCTTGAGGGAGATCTGGGGGCTACTAACAGCTCCTCCCCCGGTGATCGTTGCCTGTAGAGTGACAGGTATCGCCGGGGCTTCACGTGATGCATGGTGACGTCACGCGCAATAACGTGATGACGTCACCGTGCAACTTTATTTATACTTAACAATGTTAAGTATAGGAGGAGGGGGCATGCTGCTTAGAAGCCTGTATCTCAGGCATCTAAGCAGCTACACTGTTGGAAAGGGAATCGCCTAACCTTTCCAACAGTGTAAGTCTTGGGGGTCTGTAAAAACAATATAAAAAGTTAAAAAATGTTTTAAAAAAAATTAAATAAATTAAAATAACCTTAGAAAATATTAGCACCCAGGTGGGAAAGTGTTTAGCACTCAAAGGGTTAAAGGGATTTGATACTCACATTTTTTCTATCATGATTCAAATAGAGAGCATGTCATTTTAATCAACTTTGTAATTTACTTCTCTTATCAAATTTTCTTCATTCTCTTGGTATCTTATGTTGAAAAGCAGGGACGTAAGCTTAGAAGCCCCTTTCTGGAGCACTATATGGCAGCAGTTTTACAAGAATATTATCCATTTGCAAGAGCACTAGATGGCAGCTCTATTTCCTGCCATTTAGTGCTCCAGGTGGCTAGATAGGTATCTCTTTAAAACAACCAAGCAAATTTGGTAATATGAGTAAATTGGAAGCTTTAAAAAAATTGTATGTTCTGTCTGAATCACACAAGCAGTTTTGGGGGTTTCATATCCCTTTAACAATTATTGCTCTCCAGAACTTACCCATTTCATCATACGTGAAACAATAATAACAACATATTTAGGTCATTAAAATGTGTAATATGGGTTATAAGTTAAAGGGATATGAAACCCCAAAAAATATTTAGTGATTCAGACAGAGTATACAATTTAAAAAAACAGTTTCCATTTTACTTCTATTATCTAATTTGCTTTGTTCCCATGATATTCTTTGTTGAAGAGATACCTAGGTAGGCATCTGGATCACTACATGGCAGGAAATAGAGATGCTATCTAGTGCTCTTGCAAATGGATAACATTCTTGCAAAACTACTGCCATATAGTGCTCTAGACATGTGCACGCGCCTGACCTTACCTTCCTGCTTTTCAACAAATGATACCAAGAGAACAAAGAACATTTGATAATAGAAGTAAAAAAAGTTGTTTAACATTCCATGCTCTATCTGAATCATGAAATAAATAAATGTGGGTTTCATGTCCCTTTAAACTGATTTAATAAATTGTGGTGCTCTAGAAATTCCACTTTCTTTCATTTTTTTAAAGTTTACCCTTTATGTGAAAATCAAATACGAACTATAACTGACTCATTTAAAGGGATGTAAAAAGATTATATTGCTTATAAATAACTATAGGGCTGATCACAATCATTTTTCTACAAAATTCACCATAAAAGTCAATCTAACTTTTACTTTTGTGATTCAGATATAGTGTACAAACAATTTACTTTGTTTTTCTTCTGTATCCTTTGTTGAAGACAATACCTATGTATGCTCAGGATTGTGCGGATCTGATGCACTATTTAGCCGTAGTTTAGCAACAATGCGTTTCTGCAGTGTTATAGATTGTGCAAACACTGCTGCCATCTAGTGCTCAAAAGTGTTTAACAACTGCTACCATATGGTGATTCACCCAGGAGCACACTACTGAGCCCACCTACCTGCTTTTTCAAGAAGTGCATAGTCCCCCCCCCCCTTTACCTGTAGTTTAAATCTCTAAAATGTGGATTTATCAGTTCTGGAGTTGAAAAAATATTTGCAGTAAACAAGATATTAACCCCTTAATGACGGCATACGTCGTCGGTCTTGGAAAGCAGTGGAATCGATCCTGATAGCTTCCAGCTGCTTTCTGGTTATTGCAGTGATGCCTCGATATCGAGGCATCCTGCAATAACATTTCTTACTCCTCCGATGCAGAGTATCTTTGGTGGGTGGGAGCCGGTGTGGTAAGCGTGTGGGCGGCCATCGATGGCTTGGATCAGTAAGAGGGGGGCGGGATCGGTGGCGGGGGCGCTCACGGACACGGGCAATTGCACGGGGAGGGAGCGGGTTGGGACTGCTACACTACAGAAAAAATATTTGGCAAAAATGGGAGAGAGGAGGGAGGGAAGTGCAATAAAAATGGATCTGGGAGGGGGTGGGGGGTTAGTCTTTGTGGGGGGGAAGCTACACTACAGTTTTTTTTTTTTTTTTTCTTTTAAACTCATTTTTTTGTAAACTGGTTACTGGCAGACAGCTGCCAGTACCCAAGATGGCTCCCAATAAGGTAGAGGAGGAGGGTTAGAGAGCTGTTTGGGGGGGTCAGGGAGGTTGGGGGCTAAGGGGGGATCCTTCACAGCAGCATATGTAAATATGCTATATATAAAAAAAAAAGCTACCTTTTTATTTTAGTACTGGTAGACTTTCTGCCAGTACTTAAAATGGTGGGGTCATTTGTGGGATGGGGGAGGGAAGAGAGCTGTTTGGGAGGGATCAGGGGGTCTGATGTGTCAGGTGGGACGCTGATCTCTACACTAAAGCTAAAATTAACCCTGCAAGCTCTCTACAAGCTAGTTAATTCACTGCTAGACATAATACGCGTGTGATGCGCAGCGGCATTTAGCGGCCTTCTAATTACCAAAGAGCAACGCCAAAGTCGTATATGTCTGCTATTTCTGAACAAAGGGGATTCCAGAGAAGCATTTACAACCATTTGTGCCATAATTGCGAAAGCTGTTTGTAAATAATTTCAGTGAGAATCCTAAAGTTTGTGAAAAAGTTTGTGAAAAAGTGAACTTTTTTTTTTTATTTGATCACATTTGGCGGCGAAATGGTGGCATGAAATATACCAAAATGGGCCTAGATCAATACTTTGGGTTGTCTACTACACTACACTAAAGCTAAAATTAACCCCACAAGCTCCCTAATTAACCCCTTCACTGCTGGGCATAATACACATGTGGTGCTCAGCGGCATTTAGCGGCCTTCTGATTACCAAAAAGCAATGCCAAAGCCATATATATCTGCTATTTCTGAACAAAGGGGATCCCAGAGAAGCATTTACAACAATATGTGCCATAATTCCACAGGCTGTTTGTAAATAATTTCAGTGAGAAATCTAAAATTGTTAAAAATGTAAAGTTTTTTTTAATTTGATCGCATTTGGTGGTGAAATGGTGGCATGAAATATACCAAAATGGGCCTAGATCAATACTTGGGGTTGTCTACTACACTACACTACACCCCCAAGGCAGAACATACAGTGATCTGAGATGTAATCACAGAAAATGCAGCATGTCTGCAGAAAGAACAGGACACATGCAGGAACTGTTAGAACTTGAACTTTGCAGTGCTGCTCCACATTAGACAGTTCTCTTCTTACAGAGCTGTGCTCTGGTAGCAGTGTGTAAATTTTCTTTAACACAGTGCATCCAGAGCAAAGTGCTGTTTGAAGTGATCAGTCAAATATGCAGTAGCGCTGCAAAGCAGCAGCACATTGTTTGTTGACTGGCTCTCAGAGATTTTTTCAAACCCACCCCCTTAGCCTTTCCCAGTCTGCAAAGCGGTTTATTCTGAATGTAAGACGTTAGTATTAGCATTGCATCTTTTTTATTACTACATTTCTATGTTAGACCAAGAGAAAAAGGAAACAGATTTATTCAAGAGACATTTTCAAATTTCTTTTTTTTTTTGTATGAAGCTTATTTGCAATGCAATTATATTATAAAGTATTAAAAATTGCAGTTGAACTGGTGCCTTAGTGTAACTGTCTAATTTAAAATTTTATTTTATTTAAAAATGACCTGCAGAACAATTTTCACTAAAAAAATCTCATTGCAGAAAGTGAAGAAAAGTTCTGCCTCTGGGCACTACACTAAAGCTAAAATTAACCCTAGAAGCTCCCTATATGCTCCCTAATTAACCCCTTCACTGCTGGGCATAATACACGCGTGGTGCACAGTGGCATTTAGCGGCCTTCTAATTACTAAAAAGCACCGCCAAAGCCATATATGTCTGCTATTTCTGAACAAAGGGGATCCCAGAGAAGCATTTACAACCATTTATGCCATAATTGCACAAGTTGTTTGTAAATAATTTCAGTGGGAAACCTAAAGATTGTGAAAAAAATTGTGAAAAAGTGAACAATTTTTTTTATTTGATCGCATTTGGCGGTGAAATGGTGGCATGAAATATACCAAAATGGGCCTAGATCAATACTTTGGGTTGTCTTCTAAAAAAAAATATATACATGTCAAGGGATATTCAGGGATTTCTGACAGATATCAGTGTTCCAATGTAACTAGCGCTATTTTTTAAAAAAAAAAAGTGGTTTGGAAATAGCAAAGTGCTACTTGTATTTATTGCCCTATAACTTGCAAAAAAAGCAAAGAACATGTAAACATTGGGTATTTTTAAACTCAGGACAAAATTTAGAAACTATTTAGCATGGGTGTTTTTTGGTGGTTGTAGATGTGTAACAGATTTTGGGGGTCAAAGTTAGAAAAATTGTGGGGCTTTTTTTCGTTTTTTCCTCATATTTTAGAAATATTTTTTATAGTAAATTATAAGATATGATGAAAATAATGATATCTTTAGAAAGTCCATTTAATGGCGAGAAAAACGGTATATAATATGGGTGGGTACAGTAAATGAGTAAGAGGAAAATTACAGCTAAACACAAACACCGCAAAAATGTAAAAATAGCCCTGGTCCCTAACGGTAAGAAAATGGAAAAGTGCTGTGGTCATTAAGGGGTTGATCTGTTCTAATAAAGTTCAGACTCTGTTGATGTTATTGTATTGGAAGATTACAGAAAAATGTTGTAATTAGGTGTTTATTGGCCTTTTAATAACATTACTTAAGACCTCAGGCCCCATGATATCTGCGGTATCCCTGAATATTATTTTCCAGGAAAAGCAAGGACACACATTTTAGGGCAAATAACTAGTGAAACTTCTTGTCTCACAATATGGAACACCAGGGTTTACCATCTGTTCAGTTTCTCCTCATATAAGTAAGCTGAATCTAGGGGCTATAGTTTGCATCTAACATACAGAGATGCACACTTCACTGAATTTGAGACAAGCTGATCATATGGTTATTCAGTTGCACCAAGCTGTGTTCATTTGTCTCTTCCTATTATAGATAAAAAAAAATGGAATATATATAGTTAGCAAACGAGTGATCAAGAATTTGCCCATGAAAATAAATGCGATGGCTCTGACTGAGCAGAGCTTCCCCCAGGCTTAGACAAGTAATAGAAACAAATTTTAGCAAATTCAACAATGTCATAATAAATTACTCACTGCTTGTTAGCTAAAAAGTTCCCAAATATAGTGGAATCTTAAAAATATAGTATGAAGAAACTGTTTAAAACACAAAATAAAGCTTTTTATTATACAAACTGGTTCACAAATCTAGTGGAATCTTAAAAATATAGTAATAAAGTTATTCTCTTGGTGAAAAATTTTAATCTCCCCGGTCTTGTCCAACCGGGTAGATTGACAGCCCCTGCCCGTGCAAAATAGCCCAGTTTTGCATAACCAACACTGTTATATTAATACACTTTCTACCTCTGTAATTACCTTGTATCTAAGCCTCTGCTGACTGCCCCCTTATCTCAGTTAGTTTGAGAGTCTTGCATTTTAGACAATCAGTGCTGACTCATAAATAACTCAACAGTAGTCAGCACAATGTTATATATATGACACACTCAAACTAACATTGTCAAAATGCACTGAGATAAGAGGCGGCCTTCAATGGCTGAAAAAATAACTTATGAGCCTACCTTGTTTTAGTTTTCAACAAAGAATTCCAAGAGAACAAAGCAAATATATCCTGTAAAAGTCAATTGGGTTCTTAGAGAAGCTTTTCATGTACTTGCTTTAGGGTGGAACAGGATTATCAAAATCAATTTTAATCTTTCAGGCAGAACAAAGAAGTGTTCTCATCATAATTCTACACAGGAAGATAATTATTATTATATATATACTGGAGTTTATATTAGGAACTAGGTGTTATAATATGTATTAAAAAATGAATCCTATTCCCTCAATATAAATATTCCAAAATGTTAATGGGATATGGATGTCAAATTTAGACTTTCATGAGTAAGATAGAGTTGGTCTTTTTTTTTTTAATTTAAATTTATTTATTTCTGTTATCAAATTTATCTCTGTCTCTTTTTTCTAAACTTTGCTTCTTTCCATGAGAGCATACTGAGGTAGTCTCAAGAGTGTGTGTGTGTGTCTTAAAGGAACTTTATATTGCTAAAATAACATGCTCTAATTCATTAGAGCATTGTCTCTCAACCGCAGCCCTCAAGTACCCCCAACAGGCCAGTTAACAGGTAAAATAATCAGCAAAGCAGGTTAGTAACCATGGTTACAGATCAGCTGATTTTTTCACCTGTGCACTGGTTCATCTATAAGAAAAACCTGGCATGTTGGGGGTACTTGAGGAAGCACGGTTGAGAAACATTGCATTAGAGCATATCATTTTAGCACTACTGACCCTGCAAGTCAATGGCTATGTTTACATTGTTGCCAATAATCTGAAGTTGTAAATTAGTCGCTAATAATTTTGGTTCTCAAAATCCTTTTACACCAAAAGCCGTGCGGGAAATCCGGCTTGGTGCCCTTGGGTACCTGAATTTGCTAAGAGGTGGAAACGTTACCTCTCGTTCTGCCGTGGGCAGCCTTAGCAGCTCAGAACGGCGAACACTTGAAACAAATAAAGGAGCTTTCTGCATGAAGTATTTTATACTTCATGAATGAAAGTCACTTTTATTTGTTTCAATGGTAAATCCTAGCGTTTCACAAACACTAGGATTGACTTTCACTTTAAGAGGTTAAGTGGCTTTTCAATTTACTCCTATTTTCTTATTTACTTATTTTTCTTGGTATTCTTGGTTGAAGAATATACCTAGGTAGGATCAGTAGCAAAAATGTACTACTTGGCCCTTGCTGTTGATTGGAGTGGTAATGCACTACTTGGAGATAGTTGCCTAATGGTGACTGCATATATATTCCTCTTGTCTTCAACAAAGGATACAAAGAAATTAAAGAGATATAAAACCCCAAAAAATATTTTGTGAATTAAACAACTTTCTAATTCACTTCTATGATAATTTTGTTTGTTCTTTTGGTATCTTTTGTTGAAAAGCAGAGGCATACGCTTAGGAGCCAGACCATTTCTGGAGCACTATATGCAGCAGTTTTGCAAGAATATTATTCATTTGAAGAGCACTAGAGGGCAGCACTATTCCCTGCCATGTATTGCTCAAGATGCCTACATAGGTATCTATTTAACGCAGAATATCATGGGAACGAAGCAAATTTGATAATAGACATAAATTGGAAAGTTTTTTTTATAAAAGAAGTAAATTGGAAAGATGTTAAAAATTGTATGCTCTATCTGAATAATAATTAAAAAAAAACAGTTTTGAGTTTCATGTCCCTTTAAGCAATAACTTTATTGTCCCTTTAAGTTCTATCAATCCGTCCACCTGTAATTGTTTACAAGTGATAAATAAATGGCAAATTAATGATATATATTATTTTTTTACATTTTCTGTGGATAAATAAAATACATAATGCACATCTTACTAAAGCAAAGATTAACAAAAGCAGACAGTAATTACTCACTATGTAAAACAGAAAATTAAAAAACATTAAAGGTGGCTGGGTCTTCCTATTGTCCGGAAGTATTTGGATCTATTATAGACCAATCTAGGTCACTAGCGGTGAGAACCCCATATCTGAGTCCAGAAGGAGCCGGGATACCCACCTGCGCACTTGGAGAGGTTTGCGGCATACAGGGTTTGAAATATGCTGTACAGATCTGGCTCCGCATGGAAACTCTGAACCTGAGTAGGCAAGCTGGGCAGTGGGATCTACTTGGTGGCTTTAAAGGTAGTCCGTGGGCCAGCCTCCCTGTGAAAATAGCTGCCCGATGTGGCGTTGGTTAGACTTCTGGTGTCTCCTCTGCTATCAGGCCTGGGACTGTATTGTCATTGTCAATCCTGACCTCCCCATATAAGAAGGATGGCCTTACGGTCTCATGGTCCTCCACTCCTGAGTTATGTATATATTAATGATGGCCTCCGGGCCTGACAGACTACTTCAAAAGACCTATAAAATACTTTGGAGTTTGAGCTGCAGGCTCCCTATTAGTAGATAGCTGTTAGGCAACCTCAATTAGATTTTTGGGTGATATATACACTGCAAGATGGTGGCTTATTACTGTGGGGGGACTGCAATCTGGGCACTTTCTTAATATGCCATGTACAGTACATTTGTTGACCCATAGTTTAAAATTTGCCTGCTCCAATTCTATACATAAACGTAAGAGACATGTGTCTATGTACTTTTATTTTCTACACGTTTCCCAACTAGAAAGTGTTGCAGGTATGGACCAGGGCTATTTGATTTGGGCACTATGTAATTAGAACAGCGTGGGGATGTGGGTTATGGGTATGTACTTGTGCCACTTGTATATGTTTTTGTGATCATTACTGTTCTGCCCTGCATACTGCTCATTCTCTGTTTGCATTCATGTACCCCCGCAACTAAAATTTGCTGTATTGGGAAGGTTGGCCGCACCATATTGCTATACCTGCACAATGCATTTTCTGTATTAAATTTCTACCTAAATGGCAGGGGTCCAAAAGTGGCCTGTGTATGTGTTAAGTTTATATATATGCGCCACTACATTATATACCCAGTTTATCTAAACGCCCTATATAGGGCTATTTATATATATTGCTGAGACAGTATAATAGAAATAAATAATAGTTATAAGAAGGCTGTAGGTCTCCAGAATAGTTCCTGTTTCACAGAGGGAGCTTTTAGTTTTAGTTTAAACAGTTCTCCCCTATTCCTTTATAAGGCTACTATTTATGTAGAGGTTAGATGTATACCTTTTCTGCTGTTACTTACATGTAGAGGCTAATTAGGATTCAAGGGTGGACCTGTCACCTAAATAAACCTCCCATGTTCTAAATAGCTAATATCAGGGGTCCAAGAGTGACCTTAGTACGCTTGGGAGATGGGAACTGAGGGCACACTCTACACGCCTTCTTGTAAATATTGTTGTGTAAGCACATAGGTAACTTGCAGGTTTGCCTCATAGCAAAAAAGAAAAACCTACAATTAAATGAAACAAGAAGTAATGTAGCCAGTGAAGGGAGGAAGTATTGAACACGCCTAATTGTATGAAACATTGACCGTATGCCTTTCTGTCCTAATTTGTACTTAATATGTTTTGTACTGCTTGGTTGACCTTAAGTGATCTGAAGTCTATGACGTGGACACATAAAGACCTACCTTTCCTATTCCAAAGTTATTACAAGAAAGTTAGGTCTCATAACTATTACTTATTGAGTTATTTTGGATTTGTCCAAGTTAAAATGTATATATTTAAAAAAGAGGTGCTGCTCATGGCTTAATATATCTCCCTCTAGTGAGGAGTAATTGTTATTTATAGTTTCTAGGACATGCCTATGTATTAATTGTAAGAGCTTGAATGTATGCTTGTAGGCGTGTTGCCATGATAAATGTAGATTCTGTCTTTGTATATCTTTGTTACCTCAATAAAAAGTATTTGAAAAAAAAAAAAAAACATTAAAGGGACAGTAAGCTTCTTGAGCATTTTATATATAATATTTTCTTATGCTTAATGAAAAAAACTTTGCATTATATTGTAATTACTTAGCCTCTTTTTCATGTAATTTAGCCCTGATAAGTGAGCAATTTGTAACTCTCAGAACTTGAAATGCACATGGTGACTAATCAGGGCTAACTCTGCTACATACCTGTCCCTAACTTGCTTGATCAGATAACAACTGCAAAACAATGTACTTTATACTAACTTTATCACTGTCATCAAGTTCAGACTCCAAACACTGCTATATTCCACACAGTCATTAGTCTCACACTTAAAGGGACACTGTACCCAAAAAATTTCTTTTGTGATTCAGATAGAGAATTACATTTTAAGCAACTTTCTAATTTACTCCTATTATCAATGTTTCTTCGTTCTCTTGCTATCTTTATATGAAAAAGAAGGCATCTAAGCTTTTTTCTTGGTTCAACACTCTGGACAGCAGTTTTTGATTGGTGGATGAATTTATCCACCAATCAGCAAGGACAACCTAGGTTGTTCACCAAAAATGGGCCGGCATCTAAACTTACATTCTTGGATTTTAAATAAAGATACCAAGATAATAAAGAAGATTTGATAATAGGAGTAAATTAGAAAGTTGCTTAAAATTTCATGCTCAATCTGAATCATGAAAGAAAAATTTTGGGTACAGTGTCCCTTTAAAGGGACAGTCAAGTCCAAAAAAACCCTTTCATGATTCGGATAGGGCATGTCATTTTTTTTTTTTTTAAATATTTTTATTATATTTCAACAGGTTTATACATTTTCATATAATTTCAAGGAAGAGAAAAAAAAAAAAATAGACAAACCATTAACATTAAGCATCAATAGACAATCCACAATGTTTCCCTGTTGGAATATATTTTTCCCCTTTTTTTCCCCACCCTTGTTGTTTTCCCTGAACAACCATACAAGAACCAGAAGAAAAAAAAAAAAAAAAAAAGGGAGAGAGCCCCCCACACCTCACACAGGAGAAGAAGGGGAGAAATCAGAATACATCTTCCTTTACCATATTCCCAAAAGTACCATCTCTGAGTTTTGGAAAGGGAATATTATTTGATCAATTTCTGTCTCTGTAAGTGATTTGATGAATGGTGCCCATTTTTTAAAAAAAAGCTTAATGTCAGATTCCTTATCAATGTTAGTATCTCGCTGCTCTAGAATACATTGTTTCTTAAGAAAATTCTTAATTTCTGATACTGTCGGCAAATTTCTTGACTTCCACTTTTTAAAAATTAAGTATCTAACTGCTAAAATAATTGAAATAATTAAATTCCCATTGGACCTATGCTCTTCTTGATTATTTAAGCAGAATATGACCTGGGTTAGAGAGAGATCCAGAGGGGATATTTTAAGTGACGTCTTTGCCCAGAATTCTATTTTATACCAACACTGTCTGATCAATGGACAATCCCAGATCATATGTTTCAGATCTGCAGCCATCCTGGAGCATTTGGGACACTTATCAAAGTTTGAATTCTTAAGCTTAAATGCTTTTTCAGGGGTATAATAATATCTATGTATAAGTTTTAAATGAGCCTCCCTCCAGGTGGCAGAAATTGTAGCCTGAGACACCCTGCCAATAGAGGTTTTTATAAATTGACTATCGATATAATCCTGCGCCAAGTCTAGATTCCAATCCTGCGCTAATTTTTCAAGAAGGTGTTTCCCTTTGCCAACTCCCAATAAGTGGTAACATGGGGTGATAGACATCAGCCCGTTCTTAACTAATGTAAGCCAGTCCTCTAGACTACCTAAGTCCCATTGCCATTTAGATATCCGCATCATATCTATAATATAATGCCTTGTCTGTAAATATGCAAAGAACTCCTTGTTGGAGAGATTAAAGTTGTTTTTGAGTTCATCAAAGGATTTAATACATTTTCTTTCTTGATCCACAAAATATATAGGTTTGTCCAATCCCAATGTATACCAGTTTTTAATCACAGGTGAATCTAAGCCTGCCTGAAATTTGGGGTTGCCTATTAGAGGTAGATATTGTGAGACCTGACAATTTATATCTATAAGCTTTCCGATTCTTCTCCAGGCCCTCAAGGGGTTAAGGAACATTTTAAGTGATCTGATATTCACTGGATAGTCTTTAGGTTCACAGTGTAGCAGAGCTTTTGGTAGGTATGGATAGCAAACTTTCTCTTCCAAATTATTATTCAGCACGTAATCCTTGGAGAAGATCCAGTCGGCTGCAATTCGCGCTAGGAAAGCCAAGTTATACAACCTTATGTCTGGCAAGGCAAAGCCTCCATAAACTTTAGCAGATGACAATTTATTCAAAGAAATCCTAGGTCTAGCTTTTTGCCAGATAAATCTTCTGAGCATACTATTTATTAATCGTATGTCTCTTTCTAGGAGCATTATTGCTGTATTCTGTAAGACATAGAGCAATTTAGGGAAAAGAACCATCTTAAATAATGCTATCCGTCCAGAGATAGAGAGTGGCAGACTCTCCCAATTTCTAAGCTTATCTCTAAAAATTGAAATGACTGGTAGAATGTTAAACTTATATAGATCTTTTGGTTCACTTGGGATATTGATACCTAGATATTTAAACGAATCCTTAACTAGACGAAAAGGAATGTTGCTAGGGGAAGAGTTATTTTTCCTAAGCCAGAATAGTTCTGACTTGGTAGTATTTACTTTGTAGCCCGAGAAGGAGCCAAATTGGCCTATAATTTGTAATAATTTAGGGATATTGACTTTGCTGTTTGATAAATATATAAGGATATCGTCTGCATATAGAGCCAATTTTATTTCATACTCCCCTATTTTAATGCCTTCAAGTTGTTGCCTAATCGCAATTGCCAGGGGTTCAATACAGAGGTTGAAGAGGAGAGGGGAGAGGGGGCATCCCTGACAAGTTCCTCTGCCCAATACAATTTGGGGGGAGAGTAGATTATTTACAATTAGACTCGTATGCGGCTGATTATATAAATTTTTAATAAAGTCGAGGAACCCTCCTGTAAACCCAAACTTTTCTAAGGAGAGAAAAAGATGATCATATTGAACAGAGTCGAAGGCTTTCTCAGCGTCAACTGAAATAACCGCTAGGTCTGGCAGGGCCCTATCCCCCCTCCTCCCCCCTTCCCCCCCGTAGAAGAAGTATTCTGATGTTACCAATATTTCTCTGATTTTTGCTGAGGAGTTTCGAGAGTTTAAGAATCCGGCTTGATCTTTATGAATGATATCACCTAATATTTTTTGTAGCCTCTGGGCAAGAATTGATGTAAAGATCTTGTAGTCGGAATTTAATAAAGCAATTGGCCTATATGACTCCCTTAAAGTTGGGTCCTTCCCTCTTTTGAGTATTAAAGTTGTGTAAGAGGATGAAAAAGATTTCGTCATCTCTTCTCCATCTATATACATGGAGTTGTATAGTTTACAGAGGTATACTGATATTTCTGGGGATAAGATTTTAAAGAATTCATTAGGCAACCCATCCGGCCCAGAGGCTTTGTTAAGGGCAAGGTCAGAGATAGTTTTCTTAATTTCTTCCTCTGTGATTTGAACGTTAAGAGTTTCAGATATATCACTAGAAATTTTAGGAACTGGGATTTTACTCCAGAAGTCTTCCGCTTGAGCTAAGTCAGAGGGTCTAGAAGAGTATAATTCTTGATAGTATTTTTTCAATTCTTCCGCAATTTCCTCGTATTTAAGAATTACATTCTCACCTACAACCAATTTCTCAATCAACGGGGTTTTTTTTTCGCTTTTAACCAGTTTAGCTAATAATTTCCCAGATTTATTACCATATTTATATAATTTGGATTGTAATTTCAGTTCTTTCTGGGTTTCTCTATATAGTAAAAAAGCATCTTTATTGCTTTTTGCACTGTTATATTTATCCCAGTTAACTGAGTTTTGGTCAAGGAGGAATCGATTGTATGCATTTGTTATTGCATTTGTTAACTCCTTTTCTCTTTGTTGCATTTTTCTATTTAGTATAGCCAGATAAGCTATAATTTCGCCTCTCAACACAGCCTTTGCTGCCTCCCAGAATATAGCAGGACGATCTCTATATTCTGAATTACGGAGGGCATACTCATTAAACTTAACTCTGAGCCAGTTCTTAAATTTCATATCAGACGCTAAATAGGAAGGGAAGAAAAAGCGATTTGACTTAAATTTATGCTGCTTGTCCTGGAGGTCTAAAATGATCGGCCCATGATCAGACAAACATATAGGGAGTATTTTTGTCTTAATCTCATATGTACACAATCTTTCATCAATCAGAAAGAGGTCGATTCTTGATAGCGTTTTATGAGCTTTGGATAAGCAGGTATACTCTCTAACATCAGGATTTTGCATCCTCCATATGTCCCTAATGCCCAGATTTTGCATCAGCTTCGTGAGTAGTTTAGCTTCCAAATTATCTTTTTTATGCTTTTTTTGTTTTGTATTTTGTCTCAGCCTATCAAGTGGGCACTGTGGAGCCATATTAAAGTCTCCTGCAAGAATAAGATTACCTTCTATTTTAGAGAGTATCTCAGTCTGCAATTGGTTCCAGAATTCTGGGTCAAGAGTATTAGGCGCATATACGTTACATAGTGTGTACACACGATTACTAATCTTTATTTTTATAATCACTGATCTCCCCTCCGGATCCACTCCAACATACAGTGTTTCTGCATTAATCCTTTTCCCCACTAAAATGGCTACCCCTCTCTTTCTCCCCTGTCCCGGCGCAGCAAATATCTCCTTAACCCATGATGTCTTTAGTTTCGAACTTTCCTCTAGATTGAGGTGTGTTTCCTGGAGGAAAGCTATATCCGTATTCAGTTTCTTTAATTGGGTAATAATTAATTTCCTCTTTATAGGGGTGGTAATACCTCCTACGTTCCAGGATACTATTTTAAAATTGACCATTTATTTCAATGGGTAGATAAGTGAAATTGGTGTGGGAGGCAAGGGGGGGAGAATAAACAAACCAACAAAACAGGGGGAGGGAGAACGAAAGAGAGAGGAAAAAAAAAAAAAAAAAAAAAAAAAAAGGGGAACAACGTTCCCCTTCCTTATCCAATCCTTATTGTTCTCAACTATTTTCCTTTCCATTCTTCACTAAAGAAAAAAGAAATAATTAAATAAGAATAAAATAATAACCAGGTACAATGGATCCTTGGTACCCATTCAGTTTACTCACTGACATTTAACTGACTCAATAACTTTTCTGCGTCTTGCGCATTTTCAAACATAAAAACTTCTCCCTTAACAAAAACCTTAAGTTTAGCAGGGTAGTTAATTAGAGCCTGGTACCCCTGCTGGATAAATTTGGAACAAATTGGGGCTAGATTTCTCCTCTTAAGTGATGTTTCTACAGAGTAGTCCTGAAATAGGAGAATCCTGCTCTCTTTAAACATTATAGGCTGATTCTTGCGAAAGTGTTGGAGAAGGGTGACTTTGTCGTTAAAATTAAGTAGTTTGGCTATTACTGGCCTGGGTCTAGTGTTACCTCTGTTGTCAACCTGTTGCTTCCCTATTCTATGAACCCTTTCTACCACTATTTGAGGATGGCTGGAGGGGATTTTAAGTAACTGTACTAGGGTATCTGAGATAAATGAGTTTAGATTCTCAGGTTGTTTTGCTTCAGGTACCCCAATAATGCGGATATTATTTCTTCTGGCCCTGTTTTCTATATCTTCGATTTTGATTTGCATTTTGGACAAGGTAGCTACAGTAGATTCTATACTTGTGCTATGGATGACAGTAAGGTCCTCGAGATCAGACACCCTTTGTTCTACTTCGTTAATTCTACTGGTGAAATGTCTCAATTCTTGGGACAACAATGAGATCTCTTGTTTAATCTCTGCCCTAAGGGCATCAAATTTAGGGTTTAAGGCTTCCGCGATATTTGATACTAAGGCCTGCATGTTAAAGGTTTCATTAGTAAATGGAGTATTAACAGGAGTTAGCTGTGTCTCGGCAGCTGCCTCTATAGTGTTTTTATTCCTTTTCTCTCTTGGTTTTGCTGTCATGGCTGGTGGGGGAGTCCGGGAGTGACTGTGAAGAAATTTATCCATATATTGTGCAAATAGCCTAAGTAGTGATCCACTTGTGCCGTATTCAGAAAAAGGAAAAAAAATAAGTGTTCAATAAATTCCGTGGGAGGAAAGGTAAGGAAGTGGGAGTGAGGGGGGAGTGAAAATGTGAGGATAGGAGGGGTGGAAGAAGTGAGGGAGGGGAGGAGAAAAAAAAAAAAAAAAAAAAAAAAAAAAAAAAAAAGCTTAATTTAGTGAGGTGTAGATTCCTATGTAAGAGAGTCCCCACACCAGCCAAGGGGCCCAAAAAGTTTTACTTAAGAGGGGGCTTATCTAAAATATAAGTTCCAGCTGACCCCTTGCTTGTGTTATGGCTAATTACTTAGCCGTTTCCATATACAGATCAAACATACTTAAAGAAATAAACAGTTAATGACAGGGTGCCCCTGCGAATCCCCTCCAATACAAATATGGTAGATATATCCAAACAAGTGAAAAAATACTCCAATGCTTTCCTAGCTAGCAACAATAGCATAGGGACACAGAAACACCGTTTTAAATAAAAAAAAAATTAAGTTGCAACCAGTTCTGAGATGTAGGTTCCAGCTCACCCCTTACTTATATTGCAGCTAAGTTCTTAGCATTTTTCATATACAAATCAAACCAGAAAATCCCTATGTAAGCAGTACTCAAAGAAGTAGATATATAGTGATAGAATGCATTTGTAAATCCCTTTGGGTTAAATGTATTAGGTATAGCAAAACAGGTATAGAAATAATTTGATACCTTCTTAACTGGTAGCAATAAGATAGGGACACAGATACGTGCTCTTAATTAAGAGTTAAATTACACCTTATTTCAGATAACTGGGGCGGAATGCTTTAGCTGAGAATGTCAGAGTTTAGCTATTTCAAAATACTGTATCTTACCCTTAGATAAGAATTAAGAAATGAGATCATACAATAGTATGCTTTCAGGGTGATATCAATGTTATCTGTAAATTATAGGTTGTATTTTTCCTCCTTTTTCTCCCTTTTTTCCTCTCTTCCCCTCCCCAAGCACTTAACTATCACATAGCTTAATTTCAAAATACAACAATTCCTAAGACACAATTGACATATAAATTTGTTTTTTAGGTTAATAGGTTAGTAGGCCCTAAGAAAAAGAATAAGTAAATCCGTTACTTCTTTATATCACATAAAATGAGTTATGATAGCTATTTGTGTGACTAAACATCTATTTTAGTTCAAGGTTGGCCCATGTTTTGTACACCATCAATGTAAGTCCCCTTCAAATGGCTCCAGCAGTTCTTTATGTGAATGGTATCTATCAGTTTTCAGAGCAAAGATTCTCCAACCAGGGACAACCTGCAGTTAACACTAGTGCGGCCACCGGCCGAAAATAAAGAAATAAATGCAAGGAGGTTCCATAATAGGGAGAAGAGCAAAGTCAGCAAGGTCCCATTAGAATATAGTCCTAATACAGGGAGCGTTGTATTATTTTTAAAGAGAGAGCCTGAGCTATTGATATGAGCAAAGACAGAGCAGTTTGTACCTTCTTACCCCTGCTTGTATTCGGACTGATATTGCAGCGGGATCTCAGCCAGGGTGATTCACCGCACAGCGACTTTCAAACTCCACGGTTCTTGCCTCCGTACCCCGCCTGCAAATATTCTGCAGATGTCGTTTCGCAGTCGCGGGCGTAGCTCTGAGATGTCCCGACTGATTCACCTAGCTCCGGTGCTCCTCCGCCTGTTGTGCTCATCCGCGTAGTTCCGGCGGGAAGTGAGAAGCCGGTTCCGTGGTCCCCCAAACCAGGAGGAGGACTCTATCAGCTCTCCACACGCATCATCGGTGGGTGGAGGCGGTCACGGCAGCGCTAGTTCTTGATCGGATAGGTTTTGCGGGGGGTAGTCGTCAGTCTTCTGCTCAAAGGAAACTGCTCAGGCTTCTCAGATATACTCAGTAGCTCCTTTTTTAAACCCTCTCGCTCCAGCCCGGTGGAGGGGGAGATGAATTTTCAGCTGTTTCAGTCTTTTTGGGTATTATTCTCACTTCCAGTGAGATTAGATAGAGTGCTGAACAGGGACAATGTTAGGTTCTCCGGTAAAGTTCTGTAAAAGCGTATGGTCAATGTATACGCTGTGGAGGACAGCTGGGCTGATGGCTTAGGCCAGCTGCAGTAAATCCCTCCAGCATGAGGGTTCCGGGCACGATTTACCGCCAAGGTGTATCTGCATGGGAGAGATACCTGCACAGGTGCAACGTGCAGTCTATGCACAGGCTCCTCCTCTTCCTCCTCCAGAGCATGCCCAGGGCATGTCATTTTAAACAACTTTCCAATTTACTTCTATCATTAATTTTGCTTTGTTCTCTTGGTATTCTTAATTGAAAGCTAAACCTAGGAGGTTCATATGCTAATTTCTTAGACCTTGAAGGCCGCCTCTATTCTAAATGTATTTTGACAGTTTTTCACCACTAGAGGGCGTTAGTTCATGTGTTTCATATAGATAACATTGAGCTCATGCACGTGAATTTACCGAGAAGTGAGCACTGATTGGCTAAAATGCAAGTCTGTCAAAAGAACTGAAATAAGGGGGCAGTCTGCAGAGACTTAGATACAAAGTAATTACAGAGGTAAAATGTCTATTATTATTACTGTGTTGGTTATGCAAAACTGTGGAATGGGTAATTAAGGGATTATATCTATTTTTTAAAACAACAAAAATTCTGGTGTTGACTGCCCCTTTAATTATAACAGTTCCTAGTGGCCACAGCAGAAAATTTAACCTAGGCTACAACATGGCAGCTCCCAATGCTTTATGGACACTAAAACTTTACACTTATGTTTTCAATAAAACAACAAGTCATTTTAAAAATACATTTTTATCATTATTATCAGGCCAGTCTTTGCTGTGAATACATTATTCTATCTAGCATTAATTTAATGCTAATGTCCCTTTAAGATAGCAGAATTATTGCGTCAAAATATTTCACAACTGTGTACACAGATATAAGCGTAAGGAGTGCTCCCATGCTTGGTCACTGTGATTCATATAACGTTTGACCTCTATTCTTCTTCCGATAGTTTATCTTCCTGATTTGTTTAAAGAATAATATGAGGACATGCTAAAGGAATGTTATGATGTGCAATTTTATTCCAGATCTTTCTTTCATTGCAAACTGTGTTACTGGAAATAAAGTTTATATAATCAAATTGGTTCAAATGGAAAAAAAAAAATGTTTTTACCTTTATACAAAAAAGGTGTAAACTGTGCATAAATCATTTTGCTCAGCATATTCTAAAATTAATTTTACTTATTTTTCTTCCTAGAAAACACTGCATGAATCCGCTTTGCGTTAGGAGATCAGATTAACTAATAGAATATTCATGCAGGGCAAGTACTAGGAGTTTCAAAGCTAAGCAGAAATTTGCATAAAAAAACAAAACAAAAATGATACTAACATATAGATGTCACAAATAAAATGCACATCTCCAAACTGATACAATATTTGAAAGATTTTTAGATTTTTCTTTGCATAAATGTTTTCTAGATGATTCATTTATATAGCCAATGCAGCTTTTTTTTTTAAATGTATAGTTTTGCTTATTTTTAAATAACATTGCTCTGATTTCCATCTAAAGGGGAGGAGAGTCCACGGCTTCATTCATTAATAGTGGGAATTAAGAACCTGGGCACCAGGAGGAGGCAAAGACACCCCAGCCAAAGGCTTAAATACCTCCCCCACTCCCCTCATCCCCCAGTCATTCTTTGCCTTTCGTCACTGGAGGTGGCAGAGAGGTGCCGGAATATCGGAGGTCTCTTATGAGGGGTTCTACCCTTCGCTATGGGACAGGAGTTTAAGTAGCCCTTTAAGCTTCTCATTTGAGGGCCTGGATGAACGTTAGAGTCTGGAGATGCAGAGGGAGCTTCCCTTTGCGACACCAGCCTGACTCATATTAACAGCTCCTATAGCAATCGGCTTTGACGAGTTTTGCAAATTGCTTTCTTCTCTCAAGTCTATGTCAGGAGCGCAGCTACCACCTGTCACACTTGAAGGGCCGTGTTTCTGTTCCACAGCGTAGATTCTGGTAAGATCGTTTAATTTTTACATAATGAAAAAACAGAAGTCAGAGCCACAGTGTGGCGCCTTTATCTTTATAAAATCAAGGGGTTATATTCCTATAAAGGGATTATTAAAAAGGGGGGGTATGTAACATGATGAGTTTATTATGTGATTGCTGTGTTATGTGCAAGGACGAGGCTCTGGCATTTTTGTGGAACTGACAGGTTCTCTTCCGGGAGTTTTGCGTGGTCTTTTTTTGGCGCGTTTTCTCCTCGGCAGGGGTGGTCCTCTGTAGACATCCTTGTGAATGGGTGGGGCCTCTTCACTTCCGATCTGATCTGCAACGGAGCAGACAAAGCGGTTTCTGCAGTCCGGGTGATAGGAGGTGGTGAGTGCCCCGGCCATTGGTGGTTATAAAGGTGCCTGTCTTATCTTCTTTCTAAAAGCTATGGAGGATTCTGACGCGTTAGAGGGTACTCCCTCTTTAACTAAGTCTTATACCTGTGTTTATTGTGAGATTTTGGTAGACCAGCCTGCACAACTGTGTTCCACATGCCTTGAGAAGGCTACGACTTCCAAACATAAGAGAATGTCTAGCACTACTGAGCCGTCCACCTCTGAGGGATCTCCATCCCGTGAGGTGCGTTCCCCAATGGCGTCCCCTATCCCACATACAGCGCCCCAGGATCCGACTGTTACCCCAACAGGGGAGATTGCTTGGCCGCGGGATTTTGCGGACCAGCTTGAAACGGCAGTCGCTAAGGGGATCCATGCTTTGCCGCGTTCTGCTAAGCGCAAGCGTAGAGCTTTTCATAGCGGCCCGACCCAGGATTTGTCTCTGTTGGATGCCCCAGAGGGGTAGTACGATGACGAGGCCCAGTTTGACGCATCGGAAGAGGCCCTTTCGGGGTCGGAGTCCGTGTCATCTAAACCCCTTCCGGCAGTGGAGTAACCCGGTTTTCGGTTTAAGATGAGAGAACTTGCATTTCTTATTGAGGCTAGTGCTGGCTACCTTAGAGGTCCCGGAACCCAAGCTTCCTGAGGAGCCCTCCTTTCCTAAGTTGGATAAGGTTTACGAGGACAGGGTGGTTCCCCAGACTTTCCTGGTTCCTGTCAAGATGGCGAACATTGTAAAGAACGAGTGGGAGCGGTTAGGTTCTTCCTTTTCCCCTTCTCATTTTAAAAAGCTTTTCTCCATCCCGGAGACCCAGCTAGAGTTTTGGGGGACCATTCCCAAGGTGGATGGGCCATCTCCATGCTCGCTAAGCACACAATGATTCCTTTAGAGAATAGTTCTTCATTCAAGGAGAAGTTGTAAAACATGTTACGAAAGATGTTTCAACACACAGGGTTTGTTTTTCAACTGGCAGCGGCGGTAGCCGCGGTTGCTGGAGCTGCGTCATATTGGTGCGATGTCTTGTTTGATATGATTGAGGGTAAACCCTCTTTCGAGGAAGTGCAGGAAAAGATTAAGTCCCTAAAGGTGGCCAATTCCTTCATTCGTGACGCTAATATGCAAATTATCCGCCTGAATGCCAAGGTATCAGGTTTTTCGGTTCTAGCACGCAGGGCTCTGTGGCTAAAATCTTGGTCGGTGGACATGACCTCTAAGACAAGGCTGCTGTCTGGTCCAGGTTTGGACTATATCATATCCATAGTTACAGGGGGCAAGGGTGCCTTCCTTCCCCAGGATAAGAAGGGGAAACCTAAGGGTGCTAATTTTCGTCCCTTTCGGGGGGGTTAAGGCGCAACTCCCACAGCCCACTGCGAAAATGGACCAATCCAAAGGGCGCCTGGAAGCCTGCTCAAGCTTTGAACAAGTCTAAGCAGCACAGACTACGTCTGCATGAAGGGGTGGCCCCCGACTGGTCTGCGGACAGAGTGGGGGGCGGATTGTCTCTGTTCTTAGATGCCTGGTTGCGGAATGTTCAGGACCCCTGGGTTCTGGAGGTGGTCGTCCAGGGGCAGATTCCTTCTGTCAAACTTGTCTTCAAGGCCGGAAAAAAGAGAGGCTTTTCTGGGTTGTGTGCGGGATCTCTCCACTCAAGGGGTTATCTTACCAGTACCACAGGCAGAAAGGGGTCTAGGGTATTACTCCAATTTGTTCGTGGTCCCAAAGAAGGAGGGCACGTTCCGCCCGATTCTGGACCTCAAATGTTTAAACAAGTTTCTGTCCATTCCATTGTTCAAAATGGAAACGATCAGATCCATTCTTCCCTTAGTTCAAGAGGGGCAACTATTGACCTCTATAGGATGCCTACCTTCATGTTCCGATTCACAGGGATCATGTCAGGTTCCTCAGATTTGCCTTTCTGGATCAGCATTTCCAGTTCGTGGCCCTCCCCTTCGGTCTGGCGATGGCCCGGAGAGTCTTTACCAAGGTCTTGGGGGCCCTCCAAGCAGTAGCCAAATCACAGTGTATTGTGGTGGCGCCCTACCTGGATAAAATTCTGGTTCAGGCGCCGTCATCCCATCTGGCAGAGGTCCACAACAGGGTCCTGCTGCAGTTACTTCAATCTCATGGTTGGAAGATCAATCTCGAGAAGAGTTCTCTGGTTACCAATACCAGAATGGAGTTCTTGGGCACGATCATAGACTCGTGTCCATGAAGATCTTTCTCACGGACAAGCGATGCGCAAAATGGCGACTACCTGTCTTGCCCTTTAGTCTACAGCGAGACCATCTGTAGCTCAGTGCATGGAAATGATTGGGCTCATGGTTTCCAGCATGGACATCATTCCTTTCACCAGGTTTCATCTCAGACCTCTTCAATTGTGCATGTTGAGACAGTGGAATGGCGATCATTCCTATCTGTCCCAGCCGATACACATGGATGCGCAGACTCGGATTTCCCTCTCCCAGTGGATCCGCCCGGATCACCTGTCTATGGGGACATCCTTCCTCAGACCGTCCTGGGAGATTGTTACCACGGACGCGAGTGTGGCGGGATGGGGAGCTGTTTGGGGTGCCAGGATGGCACAGGGGAAGTGGTCTCGCTTAAACATTCTGGAGCTTCGGGCGATCTACAACGCTCTGGAGGCGTGGCCTCATCTGAGAGACTTCAACTTTATCAGGTTCCAGTTGGACAATATCACCTCAGTGGCTTACCTCAACCACCAGGGAGGCACAAGGAGCTCCCTGGCAATGAGGGAGTTGTCTTGGATACTGAAGTGGGCCGAAACCCACAACTGTTCGCTCTCTGCGATCCACATCCCGGGTGTGGACAACTGGGAAGCGGATTTTCTCAGCAGGCAGACTTTTCACCAGGGGGAATAGTCTTTTCACCCCAAAGTGTTTGCAGAGATCTGTCTCAGGTGGGGGACACTGGAGATCGATCTCATGGCATCCAGGTTGAGCTTCCCCGATATGGATCGAGGTCGAGGGACCCCCAAGCAGAGCTAATAGACACATATTTCCTCCGTTGCCGCTTCTTCCTCATGTAGTGGCGCATATAAAGCAGGAGAGAGCATCCCCCATTCTGATTGCTCCTTCGTGGCCGAGGAAGACGTGGTTTGCGAATCTGGTGGGGTTGTCATCATCTCCACCGTGGAGGTTACCCTGATGCAGGGATCTGCTGGAACAGGGTCCTTTTTAACATAAAAACCTCGATTCTCTGAGGCTGACTGCATGGAGATTAAACGTTTAGTCTTGGTCAAAAGAGGTTTTGTGGAAAATGGGATTGACACTTTGGTTCAGGCAAGAAAGCCGGTCACTCGTCGCATCTATCATAAGGTGTGGAGGACTTACTTGTCCTGGTGTGAGACTCATGGCTACCCTTGGCAAAGGGTGAGGGTATCCAGGATTTTATCCTTTCTTCAAGAGGGATTGGAGAAGTGTCTTGCCGCTAGCTCCCTAAAAGGGCAAATTTCGGCTTTATCTGTTCTGTTACACAGGAGACTCGCTAATCTCGCTGACATCCAATCTTTCGTTCAGGCTCTGTCTCGAATCAGGCCTGTCTTTAAGTAGTCTGCTCCACCTTGGAGCTTAAACTTGGTACTTAAGGTCTTGCAGAATGTTCTGTTTGAACCTATGCATTCTCTTGACATAAAGATTCTATCATGGAAGGTTCTCTTTCTGTTGGCCATTGCATCGGCACGCAGAGTTTCTGAGCTGGCAGCCTTGCAATATGAGCCCCCTTATCTTGTGTTTTATGTGGTTTGTGCTTTGAAATTCTTCAGGCCACAAAGGATTTCAGACAATCTAACTCTCTTTTTGTCGTGTATTCAGGTAAGCGCAGGGGTCAGAGGGCTTCTGCTACTTCTTTGTCTTTTTGGCTGAGGAGCCTGATCTGCTTGGCCTATGAGACAGCGGGACATAAGCCTCCTCAGAGGATTACGACTCATTCCACTAGAGCGGTAGCTTCATCTTGGGCCTTCAAGAATGAGGCTTCTATGCAGCCTGGTCCTCCTTGCATATCTTCACTAAGTTTTACAAATTTAAAAGTTTTTGCTTCTGCGGAAGCGGTTTTTGGGAGAAAGGTTCTACAGGCTGTGGTGCCCTCAGATTAAGGGTCCGCCTTTTACCCTCCCGGTTTCATTCAGTGTCCTCTAGCGCTTAGGTATATGTTCCCACTAGTAATGAATGAAGCCGTGGACTCTCCTCCCCTTTAGATGGAAAACATAAATTATGCTTACTGGTCATTTTATTTCCATCAAGGGGAGTCCACAGCTCCCGCCCGTATCTCCGATGGATGGACCTAATTTTAATATTCTCTTCTAGGACCATTTATACCCTAATGTTTCTCCTACTGTTCCTTGTTCCCTCGGCTGAATGACTGGGGGATGAGGGGAGTGGGGGAGGCATTTAAGTTTTTGGCTGGGGTGTCTTTGCCTCCTCCTGGTGGCCAGGTTCTTAATTCCCACTAGTAATGAATGAAGCTGTGGACTCTCCTCCCCTCAATGGAAATAAAATTATCAGGTAAGCATAATTTATGTTTTTCAGACTCCTAACCAAGCCCAAAGTTTTAGGAGAATACTGATGTATACATACTCCAGCTTGCTTCTGTTTGTGTAAAGAGCCTTTTCTTATGCAGAGGAAGGGGGGAGTGTCTGTTTTTTTGCTATAGAACCACTTGCAGTGGGTGTTCCATCTAACCTTTTCAACAGAGCTAAACTGGAAGCTTCTAAGTAAGTTTTTAAATGGTTTTATACTGGATTTTTATATCAGTATCTCTGCATATTATTCTTTATAGTAGTGTCTATTACATGCAGTTAAATGAAAATTGGTGTATACTGTCCCTATAACCATTCTTTAATATAAAGGGATATTTTAAATTTAGAATTGATATGAAGGAGAGTACTTATTTAAAAATATTTTTGCATGAACAGAACATTAAAGGGACATTCCGGCCAAAATATAAATGCACATAGATAAATTACATCTCTGAATAGAAACATATTTGCAATATACATGTATTGTCAAAATGCTTCTAGTTAAAGTTATTACTGTTTTAGTGTTGTGCATGTGAAGCATAACAAGATATTCTCAGTGCACCATTATTTTAAATACTGCAGTTGCTCAGAGCATTAGTGGGGCTTGTATCATGTCAGCAATTAACAAATGTAGTCAATACCAGATGGTACAAGCACCTTAGGCTCTCTGAGCATATGTTCTGTTTAAAATGCTGGTGCACGGTGCATACTTAAATACACTTTTGAAACAGCTATATCTTTTACTAGAAACATTTTGTCAATGCATGTATATTACAAAAATACTTCTATTCAAAACTGAAATGTATCCATGTGGATTCCAGTTTTGGATGGAATGTCCCTTTAAAGCTGTTTATTTTGAGGGGCGGAGTCTAGCCAAGCTCTAAGATGGCAGCTTAACTTGGCAGCTCTGTGCAGCAACCAAAGCTTAAAAGTAAAAAAGCATGTTTGGAGGCTTTCTTTATAATCTAAAACACCTCTGCTGAGGATATCTACAATAAGAGACCACTTTCAGCGAAATATCCTCAGGAAAAGCAGAGGGGTAGGCTGTAAACCTGACCGAGAGACTTGGCGCATATTTTTTCCTCTGCCACGCAGCAACAGGTCCGTCATCGCAGAGAGGCCATCAAGTGAGCCGATGGTAATTGAGCTGGGGCGCATCTGCCCACTTAGTGAGAACTAGCGGCAGTGAGATAATTGGGACTACACTCTAAGCAATGCAGTGCGGCCCCTGGCACATGGCCATCTTTTAGCCGCGACCTGCGGCCAGCACTCGGCATCCTTCAGCTCGCAGGGGAGAGAGACACGGAGGCTGTTGTTCTCCCTATAGCAGGACAATTGGAAGATCGATAATAGGCCTCACTGGCGGCAGCACTTGTGACACCCGGCAGCATTAGTAAGTAAACGGCTGAGATCATAACTCGCACACAGTACTTCAAAATTTATTGGGAATTACCCTGAAACACCAGGAAGGCCCTGTAAGGGTATAATAGATCTGACACAACATACTCTAGCGGAGTGGCGGTGCAACCAAGGTTAATTAGTGACTGATAAGTAATATACCGCTAAGTGAGCAGAGGGGTCTTTGAACAAAAATAGGCCTGTAGCCTTTCCTGGGATCTCTGTAAGCCTCCCATATAGCAACTTTGATATTGGTGGCGATAAACAAGGCCCCACACAGCCTTCCCTAGTGGCACTAAGATGGCAGCCAAAAAACTTAATAAACCAGACAAAAATCTAAAGTCCACAGCACTAGATACATATTTAAGATCCACTAAAGGGCTGGCCGCAGAGGAGGTGGATGGGGAGTTAGAAGAGAGACACCACGCTTCCATGGCGAGCATGGGGGACACACCAGGGACATGTGGAGCTATGACAAAAGCTGACCTACAGGCCCTTGTCTCCATGGAAGATATGGCAGTAGGGCTGGAAAAATTGATGAACAAAATTGATAACTTGCACTCCTCAGTCACTAATAGTTTGGCCGAGATTAAACAAGATCTATCTGACCTGGGAGACAGGGTAGAAGCAATAGAGACTGAGCATGAAACCTTGGCTGAAACCACAACCTCCAATTCAGAATCTATAGCATCCAACCAACAACAGCTTCTAGATCTCCAAGATAAAATGGAGGATCTAGAAAATAGAAACAGAAGGAACAATGTCAGACTAAAAGGGATTCCGGAAAGTATAGAAGCCACAGATCTACCCTCATATTTGCAGCGCCTTTTTAGAGCTATCACAGGCGGAGAAGGAGAAACAGACTTCGCGATGGAAAGAGCTCACAGGGCCCTGAAGCCAAAACCAAAGGAGGGCCTCCCACCCAGGGACGTCATAGTTAGGATGCTACGATTCCCTGACAGAGAAAGCATCATGTCAGCGTCCAGACAACACCAACCCTTCAAGTTTCAGGGACAAATTATTCAATTCTATCAAGATCTCTGTGCCCGCACACTACAAAAAAGATATGCTCTACGTCCCCTCACGTCTCAACTGAGGAAACATAACATCCCATACAGGTGGGGATATCCTTTTGCGTTGCATATTTCCCACAACCACAAGATGTACACGATTAAATCAGCACAGGACATCCCAGAAATATGCCAATATCTGAATGTAGAAACACCAGCAATCCCTGAGGATCCTGCCTCATCACAACACTCTGCTAGTAAGGAGACACGGTCCTTGGCGGGTGGGCCTCGGTGGTCCAGAGTGGCAAAGAAGAAAAAGGTGAAACCATGAACTGGACTGCTAGGTAAAGTCGCAGAGGTCTGTGTTCAATTCTTTTCCCTGGTTGGGCTCTAGGGCTCGCTCCGGGAGGAGATTTTTTCTTTTTGTGACCAAAAACTGGTGTTACTCATACCTGTATCCTGAAAGTTCTAAACATGTTTATATCAGAAATACTGCACATCCCATTGTTATGCATAGTTATATGCCTAGTTCTTTTAATGCTCAGAATGTTATTGTTTTAGTTCAATTTAGAGTTAAGTTTTTATTTTATTTACTGCCAATCTGTTTTTTTTTCTCTGAAGAAGCGCATGAGACATGCGCGAAACATGTTAGCTAGTTCAAGCTACCCTTGTTAACATCACTTAGCAGAAGAATAAACCGTTTGCACTGGCTATTTGTCTGGACTTCCTCTCCTTTTTTCCCTTTTTCCTCAACTGTTTTTTTTAACTGTCAGATGCAATAATGTAGATATCTATAACCTGTCATGCTTGTATGTTGTGGTGACCGACGCTTATCCAGACTTAGGACTCCTGGCCATACACCTCCCTCACTTATACCAGGTATGGTTTCTGGGATTCAGATATGCATGTGCTCTAGTCAAATCTAATGACCTTACCACAGATTAATTTAGTCTCACACAATGTGAGAGGGTTAAATTCAGACATGAAACGACGCACAGCGTTCAACCATTACAGACGCCTCCAGGCGAATGTGATCTATCTGCGGGAGACTCATCTTACTAAACAGCAGCTCCCTAAATACTGGTCCAGAGGCTTTTCTCAAAGCTATCACTCTACTGCAGGGGGGGAAAAAAAAAGGGGGGGTGTCGATACTACTACATGACTCATTACACTTTGTACACCTTGACTCGATTATTGACAAAGAGGGAAGGTATTTGTTGGTGAGGGGTCAGATTCAGGGGGTTGATATCCTGTTTTGCAACCTATACGCCCCAAATGAGAAACAAGATGCATTTTTTAGGGAGATCACGCGGCTACTAACGGGCTGGTCACATATAAGAATAATTTTAGCGGGGGATTTGAACATTGACCTCCAGGCACTCAGGTACTCGGGGTCTCAACTCTCCTCTAAAAAACTAAATCACCAAAAGAAGGTAGCGAGTGCAGTTTTAAAATCATTATCCCCACATACTTTAGTAGATACATGGAACTCCTTATATGGGGTCACAACAGACACAACATTTTATTCGACAGCACACAATAGCTACTCCAAACTAGATTATATCATGATCAGCCAGATTCTACGCCCACTATTACTTTCAGCTCAAATTCACCCGTGCACTTGGTCGGATCATTCCATTACACAGACTCTACTCCAAGGAATTAAAAATCCCAATAGAACACAAACTTGGACATTTGATCCAACTTGCCTCCAGAACCCATTGACAAAAGAGAAATTGTTAAGGGCCATTGAAGAGTACTACACCACAGACAATCCAGTCTCGGTATGGGCCGCCCACAAAACGGTTATTAGAGGCCTGTTAATTAAAGAGAAGGCACAGCTTAAAAAGACTGCAACCTTGACAACTGACAGACTGACTAGAGAAATTGGAAGTCTAGAGAGGAAACATAAACTCAACATGACCAATTCTACCCTAAAACTATTAGACCAAAAACGCTGCCAGCTTAATGAGATCCTCAACAAACAATCGATAAAATATGCACATAGATTGAAGACTCATTACTTCCTTTATGCCAACAAACCGGATAAATATCTGGCCAAAAAGATCAGAGATAACTATACAGCGATATCCGTTCCCTCTATATGTAGGGAGGACGGGGGAGAGACGAGCCACCCCCAAGAGATAGTAGATGCCTTTGCTTCATTCTATCGTGAGTTATATGACGGCAAAAAAGTTTCCCACTGTGCAACCACTGACACTCTGCTAGGTGATTTTCTCACCAAAGCAAATTTGAAAAAAATTACAGACGCAGATAGGGACTCCTTAAACTCCAAAATTACCATGATAGAGGTGGCACAAGTTATTAAGGACCTCAAGCCAGGTAAGGCCCCTGGACCTGATGGCCTATCAAGTGAATACTATAAGATGTTTGCAGGATTATTAACCCCACACCTCACGCACCTAGCAAACCATATAATGGAAGGCAGGATGTTATCTAGAGACCTGCTTCAGGCTAAAATAGTAGTCATTCCTAAGCAAGGGAAAAACCCAAAACACTGCTCTAGTTACCGGCCAATATCCCTTATTAACCAGGATATCAAAATAATCACAAAAATCTTAGCTAACAGGTTAAAACATATTCTCCCCACCATAATCAATCCAGATCAAGTTGGCTTTATTAAAGACAGGGAAGCCCCGGACAATATAAGACGGATGGTGTCGGTAATAGATTATCTTAAGAGCCACGGAGTGCCTTCTCTGCTCCTCTCTCTGGATGCGGAGAAGGCATTCGATAGGGTGGACTGGGGTTACATGAAGACGGTACTAAAAGAAATGGGATTTGAGGGATCCTTTGTCTCTGCAATAAACACCCTATACTCCAGCCCCACCGCATGTGTGAGAGCAATAGGTCACCAATCTTGCACTTTTAACATCTTAAATGGGACCCGGCAGGGGTGCCCATTATCGCCTCTGCTTTTTGCCATATGCATAGAGCTATTAGCAGAATACATTCGAGGGGAGGCTGGGGTCAGGGGTCTTGAAATAGAGGGAAAATCCCATAAATTAACACTATTCGCAGATGATGTCCTCCTGACCCTAACCAAGCCGACTATTTCTTTACCCATTGTTTATGATATCCTGCACAAGTTTTCCATGATTTTGGGATATAAGATCAATTCGGATAAGTGTGAGGCCCTTCCTATTGCAATCCCTAGACCCACTATCAAATTACTGGAGATTAACTTTGATTTCAAATGGGCATATGACCATGTGAAATATTTGGGGGTTAGATTGACACCAAATTTTGAGAAACTTTACCAAGCCAACTACCCTCCTCTATACAAGACTATAAAACAGGACATCACAAAATGGCAACAGTATAGCTTCTCATGGCATGGGAGACTGTCATCAATCAAAATGAATATTTTACCCAGACTTCTATACCTTTTTAGGACACTGCCGATTGAGATCCCTAACAAAGACTTAGATGCTATCCAGATTAAACTAGTTTCTTTTCTAAGGGGAGGTAAACATGCCAGGATACCCGAAGTCATTCTCACGAGACACAGACAACTAGGAGGGGTAGGACTCCCCAATTTAAGGGACTATTACCAAGCTGCCAGACTATCCCAGACTGCGACACTAGGGAGAAGGAACTGTGTCATTGTCTGGCCTGCTCTAGAGGCTGCTATGGGGGGACTCAATTCGCCAGGCGAGGTGCTGTGGCGGAAAGAGGTTTTGAGACCCGCTAAAGGTTTCACACCGCAAGCACTATTGATATCTGGCCGACAGTGGCATAAATCAATTAACTTCCACAAGCTGGTGTCACAATATACTCTTGAAAAACCGTTAAAATACATAATCCCGGGTGACTGTTGCATTCATGTAGATAAATGGGAGAATAAGGGTCTATACAGAGTGGCAGATTTTCTACAACAAGGCTCTATAGTCACATTCACACAACTACGAGAGAAACTAGAACCATTCCCTCTGCAATGGTTTCTATACCTGCAGATCTCCACGGCTATTCAGTCCTACATTCAAGGCGGGAGGGTAGACCATCCCACGACGCTTGGGAGACAATGTAGCGCAAACACAGGCCCAAACAAGCTATCTCACATATGTATCAAGCTATACAATCAGCTAGAATAAAGAACAAACCACCCATTGTTAGCAGATGGGAAAGAGACCCAAACATTGACCTAACGACAGAGGAATGGCACACTATAACATACGAGACGAGTAGGGGTTTGTTGAGTGCGGACCTCAGGGAAAATAGCGTAAAATCGGTGTTCCGCTGGTATTTGACTCCTGAAAGAGTGGCACACTCTCTCAAAGGAAACACCAACTTTTGCTATAGAGGATGTAAGACTTAAGGTACATACATACATATGTGGTGGGAATGTCCCAAAGTTAAAAATATATGGGATCAGACTTCAGATCTCTTATCCAACTTGGTCGGAGACCGAATCAGTGTCAGTGCCCCGCAAGCTTTACTAAACACTAAAATTAAGGGCTACAACTCCCACATAAACACTTTCTTCCGAATTATCTTCACTATAGTTAGGACCTCAATAGCCAAACACTGGAAGACAGGGGTACCTACATGGCCAGAGATTATCAACAAATTAGCCGGAATGTATGCTATGCATGAGACAGCCTCCCATTTACAAAATAAGATGGACACTTTTGGCAAAATTTGGTTCTACTGGATAATGGGGGGAGCCGGGGATAGCCTTAATTGAACCACACCACAAGGAGAGCTTGAGAGGCCACATTGGATAGGAAATATAGCTTAGTTAGAGACATAACCGAGATATCTAGCCTTAAGAGACTGGAAACAGAGACAACAAAAATCTGACAGTTCTTTACTATATTCTTTTTATTTTATTTTTTTTTTCCCTGTTATTCATGTTGACTATATTTTTTTTATATATAGATTTTCATAAAAATGTAGAGGGCAAAAAGTCTACCGGAGGCCCAGCTGTAACATGGGTCCTATGTAACGTATTGATTGTTTAATTAGTTTGAATAAGTCTTGCACCCAATGTGAGGTGGGTCAATGGTGGCTACGATGTAAACTTTGTATTGTTTTTTCATCTATGATATTATTTTTTGCACCCAATAAAAATTAGTTCAACTAAAGCTGTTTATTTTGATTTTGAAAGCTTTTGTATAGCTCAACCCTAAGGACTGAATGTTTACTGGCTGATAAGCATAACTGACACTGCCATTTTGGTAGACAGTGACATAACATGCTTCTCAGTGCAGGAACATCTTTGCTGTCTATTTTCTTTAATGTAATTGGCAAGAGTCCATGACTTAGTGACGTATGGGATATACATTCCTACCAGGAGGGGGCAAAGTTTCCCATACCTCAAATACCTATAAATACACCTCCCACCACACCCACAACTCGGTTTTACAAATTTTGCCTCCTATGGAGGTGGTGAAGTAAGTTTGTGCTTGTTTTTTTAAGATTTCTTCTATGATAAACTCTTCTAAGCATTCTGAAGCCCAATTCCTCTCAGAGTTTAGTGTTTGTCAGAGGGATGTGAAGAGAGTATCGCCTACTGATTTTGTGGTTTCTCTCACGGGAAATCTTTTCAAGGGTTCTCTGTTATCGGTCGGTTCTCTTCCGGGAGTTTTGCGTGGTCTTTTTTTGGCGCGTTTTCTCCTCGGCAGGGGTGGTCCTCTGTAGACATCCTTGTGAATGGGTGGGGCCTCTTCACTTCCGAACTGATCTGCAACGGAGCAGACAAAGCGGTTTCTGCAGTCCGGGTGATAGGAGGTGGTGAGTGCCCCGGCCATTGGTGGTTATAAAGGTGCCTGTCTTATCTTCTTTCTAAAAGCTATGGAGGATTCTGACGCGTTAGAGGGTACTCCCTCTTTAACTAAGTCTTATACCTGTGTTTATTGTGAGATTTTGGTAGACCAGCCTGCACAACTGTGTTCCACATGCCTTGAGAAGGCTACGACTTCCAAACATAAGAGAATGTCTAGCACTACTAAGCCGTCCACCTCTGAGGGATCTCCATCCCGTGAGGTGCGTTCCCCAATGGCGTCCCCTATCCCACATGCAGCACCCCAGGGTCCGACTGTTACCCTTTCAGGGGAGATTGATTGGCCGCGGGATTTTGCGGACCAGCTTGAAACGGCAGTCGCTAAGGGGATCCATGCTTTGCCGCGTTCTGCTAAGCGCAAGCGTAGAGCTTTTCATAGCGGCCCGACCCAGGATTTGTCTCTGTTGGAGAGGGGTAGTACGATGACGAGGCCCAGTTTGACGCATCGGAAGAGGCCCTTTCGGGGTCGGAGTCCGTGTCATCTAAACCCCTTCCGGCAGTGGAGTAACCCGGTTTTCGGTTTAAGATGAGAGAACTTGCATTTCTTATTGAGGCTAGTGCTGGCTACCTTAGAGGTCCCGGAACCCAAGCTTCCAGAGGAGCCCTCCATTCCTAAGTTGGATAAGGTTTACGAGGTCAGGGTGGTTCCCCAGACTTTCCTGGTTCCTGTCAAGATGGCGAACATTGTAAAGAACGAGTGGGAGCGGTTAGGTTCTTCCTTTTCCCCTTCTCATTTTAAAAAGCTTTTCTCCATCCCGGAGACCCAGCTAGAGTTTTGGGGGACCATTCCCAAGGTGGATGGGCCATCTCCATGCTCGCTAAGCACACAATGATTCCTTTAGAGAATAGTTCTTCATTCAAGGAGAAGTTGTAAAACATGTTACGAAAGATGTTTCAACACACAGGGTTTGTTTTTCAACTGGCAGCGGCGGTAGCCGCGGTTGCTGGAGCTGCGTCATATTGGTGCGATGTCTTGTTTGATATGATTGAGGGTAAACCCTCTTTCGAGGAAGTGCAGGAAAAGATTAAGTCCCTAAAGGTGGCCAATTCCTTCATTCGTGACGCTAATATGCAAATTATCCGCCTGAATGCCAAGGTATCAGGTTTTTCGGTTCTAGCACGCAGGGCTCTGTGGCTAAAATCTTGGTCGGTGGACATGACCTCTAAGACAAGGCTGCTGTCTGGTCCAGGTTTGGACTATATCATATCCATAGTTACAGGGGGCAAGGGTGCCTTCCTTCCCCAGGATAAGAAGGGGAAACCTAAGGGTGCTAATTTTCGTCCCTTTCGGGGGGGTTAAGGCGCAACTCCCACAGCCCACTGCGAAAATGGACCAATCCAAAGGGCGCCTGGAAGCCTGCTCAAGCTTTGAACAAGTCTAAGCAGCACAGACTACGTCTGCATGAAGGGGTGGCCCCCGACTGGTCTGCGGACAGAGTGGGGGGCGGATTGTCTCTGTTCTTAGATGCCTGGTTGCGGAATGTTCAGGACCCCTGGGTTCTGGAGGTGGTCGTCCAGGGGCAGATTCCTTCTGTCAAACTTGTCTTCAAGGCCGGAAAAAAGAGAGGCTTTTCTGGGTTGTGTGCGGGATCTCTCCACTCAAGGGGTTATCTTACCAGTACCACAGGCAGAAAGGGGTCTAGGGTATTACTCCAATTTGTTCGTGGTCCCAAAGAAGGAGGGCACGTTCCGCCCGATTCTGGACCTCAAATGTTTAAACAAGTTTCTGTCCATTCCATTGTTCAAAATGGAAACGATCAGATCCATTCTTCCCTTAGTTCAAGAGGGGCAACTATTGACCTCTATAGGATGCCTACCTTCATGTTCCGATTCACAGGGATCATGTCAGGTTCCTCAGATTTGCCTTTCTGGATCAGCATTTCCAGTTCGTGGCCCTCCCCTTCGGTCTGGCGATGGCCCGGAGAGTCTTTACCAAGGTCTTGGGGGCCCTCCAAGCAGTAGCCAAATCACAGTGTATTGTGGTGGCGCCCTACCTGGATAAAATTCTGGTTCAGGCGCCGTCATTCCATTTGGCAGAGGTCCACACCAGGGTCCTGCTGCAGTTACTTCAATCTCATGGTTGGAAGATCAATCTCTAGAAGAGTTCTCTGGTTCCCAGTACCAGAGTGGAGTTCTTGGGCACAATCATAGACTCGTGTCCATGAAGATCTTTCTCACGGACAAGCGATGCGCAAAATGGCGACTACCTGTCTTGCCCTTTAGTCTACAGCGAGACCATCTGTAGCTCAGTGCATGGAAATGATTGGGCTCATGGTTTCCAGCATGGACATCATTCCTTTCACCAGGTTTCATCTCAGACCTCTTCAATTGTGCATGTTGAGACAGTGGAATGGCGATCATTCCTATCTGTCCCAGCCGATACACATGGATGCGCAGACTCGGATTTCCCTCTCCCAGTGGATCCGCCCGGATCACCTGTCTATGGGGACATCCTTCCTCAGACCGTCCTGGGAGATTGTTACCACGGACGCGAGTGTGGCGGGATGGGGAGCTGTTTGGGGTGCCAGGATGGCACAGGGGAAGTGGTCTCGCTTAAACATTCTGGAGCTTCGGGCGATCTACAACGCTCTGGAGGCGTGGCCTCATCTGAGAGACTTCAACTTTATCAGGTTCCAGTTGGACAATATCACCTCAGTGGCTTACCTCAACCACCAGGGAGGCACAAGGAGCTCCCTGGCAATGAGGGAGTTGTCTTGGATACTGAAGTGGGCCGAAACCCACAACTGTTCGCTCTCTGCGATCCACATCCCGGGTGTGGACAACTGGGAAGCGGATTTTCTCAGCAGGCAGACTTTTCACCAGGGGGAATAGTCTTTTCACCCCAAAGTGTTTGCAGAGATCTGTCTCAGGTGGGGGACACTGGAGATCGATCTCATGGCATCCAGGTTGAGCTTCCCCGATATGGATCGAGGTCGAGGGACCCCCAAGCAGAGCTAATAGACACATATTTCCTCCGTTGCCGCTTCTTCCTCATGTAGTGGCGCATATAAAGCAGGAGAGAGCATCCCCCATTCTGATTGCTCCTTCGTGGCCGAGGAAGACGTGGTTTGCGAATCTGGTGGGGTTGTCATCATCTCCACCGTGGAGGTTACCCTGATGCAGGGATCTGCTGGAACAGGGTCCTTTTTAACATAAAAACCTCGATTCTCTGAGGCTGACTGCATGGAGATTAAACGTTTAGTCTTGGTCAAAAGAGGTTTTGTGGAAAATGGGATTGACACTTTGGTTCAGGCAAGAAAGCCGGTCACTCGTCGCATCTATCATAAGGTGTGGAGGACTTACTTGTCCTGGTGTGAGACTCATGGCTACCCTTGGCAAAGGGTGAGGGTATCCAGGATTTTATCCTTTCTTCAAGAGGGATTGGAGAAGTGTCTTGCCGCTAGCTCCCTAAAAGGGCAAATTTCGGCTTTATCTGTTCTGTTACACAGGAGACTCGCTAATCTCGCTGACATCCAATCTTTCGTTCAGGCTCTGTCTCGAATCAGGCCTGTCTTTAAGTAGTCTGCTCCACCTTGGAGCTTAAACTTGGTACTTAAGGTCTTGCAGAATGTTCTGTTTGAACCTATGCATTCTCTTGACATAAAGATTCTATCATGGAAGGTTCTCTTTCTGTTGGCCATTGCATCGGCACGCAGAGTTTCTGAGCTGGCAGCCTTGCAATATGAGCCCCCTTATCTTGTGTTTTATGTGGTTTGTGCTTTGAAATTCTTCAGGCCACAAAGGATTTCAGACAATCTAACTCTCTTTTTGTCGTGTATTCAGGTAAGCGCAGGGGTCAGAGGGCTTCTGCTACTTCTTTGTCTTTTTGGCTGAGGAGCCTGATCTGCTTGGCCTATGAGACAGCGGGACATAAGCCTCCTCAGAGGATTACGACTCATTCCACTAGAGCGGTAGCTTCATCTTGGGCCTTCAAGAATGAGGCTTCTATGCAGCCTGGTCCTCCTTGCATATCTTCACTAAGTTTTACAAATTTAAAAGTTTTTGCTTCTGCGGAAGCGGTTTTTGGGAGAAAGGTTCTACAGGCTGTGGTGCCCTCAGATTAAGGGTCCGCCTTTTACCCTCCCGGTTTCATTCAGTGTCCTCTAGCGCTTAGGTATATGTTCCCACTAGTAATGAATGAAGCCGTGGACTCTCCTCCCCTTTAGATGGAAAACATAAATTATGCTTACTGGTCATTTTATTTCCATCAAGGGGAGTCCACAGCTCCCGCCCGTATCTCCGATGGATGGACCTAATTTTAATATTCTCTTCTAGGACCATTTATACCCTAATGTTTCTCCTACTGTTCCTTGTTCCCTCGGCTGAATGACTGGGGGATGAGGGGAGTGGGGGAGGCATTTAAGTTTTTGGCTGGGGTGTCTTTGCCTCCTCCTGGTGGCCAGGTTCTTAATTCCCACTAGTAATGAATGAAGCTGTGGACTCTCCTCCCCTCAATGGAAATAAAATTATCAGGTAAGCATAATTTATGTTTTTCAGACTCCTAACCAAGCCCAAAGTTTTAGGAGAATACTGATGTATACATACTCCAGCTTGCTTCTGTTTGTGTAAAGAGCCTTTTCTTATGCAGAGGAAGGGGGGAGTGTCTGTTTTTTTGCTATAGAACCACTTGCAGTGGGTGTTCCATCTAACCTTTTCAACAGAGCTAAACTGGAAGCTTCTAAGTAAGTTTTTAAATGGTTTTATACTGGATTTTTATATCAGTATCTCTGCATATTATTCTTTATAGTAGTGTCTATTACATGCAGTTAAATGAAAATTGGTGTATACTGTCCCTATAACCATTCTTTAATATAAAGGGATATTTTAAATTTAGAATTGATATGAAGGAGAGTACTTATTTAAAAATATTTTTGCATGAACAGAACATTAAAGGGACATTCCGGCCAAAATATAAATGCACATAGATAAATTACATCTCTGAATAGAAACATATTTGCAATATACATGTATTGTCAAAATGCTTCTAGTTAAAGTTATTACTGTTTTAGTGTTGTGCATGTGAAGCATAACAAGATATTCTCAGTGCACCATTATTTTAAATACTGCAGTTGCTCAGAGCATTAGTGGGGCTTGTATCATGTCAGCAATTAACAAATGTAGTCAATACCAGATGGTACAAGCACCTTAGGCTCTCTGAGCATATGTTCTGTTTAAAATGCTGGTGCACGGTGCATACTTAAATACACTTTTGAAACAGCTATATCTTTTACTAGAAACATTTTGTCAATGCATGTATATTACAAAAATACTTCTATTCAAAACTGAAATGTATCCATGTGGATTCCAGTTTTGGATGGAATGTCCCTTTAAAGCTGTTTATTTTGAGGGGCGGAGTCTAGCCAAGCTCTAAGATGGCAGCTTAACTTGGCAGCTCTGTGCAGCAACCAAAGCTTAAAAGTAAAAAAGCATGTTTGGAGGCTTTCTTTATAATCTAAAACACCTCTGCTGAGGATATCTACAATAAGAGACCACTTTCAGCGAAATATCCTCAGGAAAAGCAGAGGGGTAGGCTGTAAACCTGACCGAGAGACTTGGCGCATATTTTTTCCTCTGCCACGCAGCAACAGGTCCGTCATCGCAGAGAGGCCATCAAGTGAGCCGATGGTAATTGAGCTGGGGCGCATCTGCCCACTTAGTGAGAACTAGCGGCAGTGAGATAATTGGGACTACACTCTAAGCAATGCAGTGCGGCCCCTGGCACATGGCCATCTTTTAGCCGCGACCTGCGGCCAGCACTCGGCATCCTTCAGCTCGCAGGGGAGAGAGACACGGAGGCTGTTGTTCTCCCTATAGCAGGACAATTGGAAGATCGATAATAGGCCTCACTGGCGGCAGCACTTGTGACACCCGGCAGCATTAGTAAGTAAACGGCTGAGATCATAACTCGCACACAGTACTTCAAAATTTATTGGGAATTACCCTGAAACACCAGGAAGGCCCTGTAAGGGTATAATAGATCTGACACAACATACTCTAGCGGAGTGGCGGTGCAACCAAGGTTAATTAGTGACTGATAAGTAATATACCGCTAAGTGAGCAGAGGGGTCTTTGAACAAAAATAGGCCTGTAGCCTTTCCTGGGATCTCTGTAAGCCTCCCATATAGCAACTTTGATATTGGTGGCGATAAACAAGGCCCCACACAGCCTTCCCTAGTGGCACTAAGATGGCAGCCAAAAAACTTAATAAACCAGACAAAAATCTAAAGTCCACAGCACTAGATACATATTTAAGATCCACTAAAGGGCTGGCCGCAGAGGAGGTGGATGGGGAGTTAGAAGAGAGACACCACGCTTCCATGGCGAGCATGGGGGACACACCAGGGACATGTGGAGCTATGACAAAAGCTGACCTACAGGCCCTTGTCTCCATGGAAGATATGGCAGTAGGGCTGGAAAAATTGATGAACAAAATTGATAACTTGCACTCCTCAGTCACTAATAGTTTGGCCGAGATTAAACAAGATCTATCTGACCTGGGAGACAGGGTAGAAGCAATAGAGACTGAGCATGAAACCTTGGCTGAAACCACAACCTCCAATTCAGAATCTATAGCATCCAACCAACAACAGCTTCTAGATCTCCAAGATAAAATGGAGGATCTAGAAAATAGAAACAGAAGGAACAATGTCAGACTAAAAGGGATTCCGGAAAGTATAGAAGCCACAGATCTACCCTCATATTTGCAGCGCCTTTTTAGAGCTATCACAGGCGGAGAAGGAGAAACAGACTTCGCGATGGAAAGAGCTCACAGGGCCCTGAAGCCAAAACCAAAGGAGGGCCTCCCACCCAGGGACGTCATAGTTAGGATGCTACGATTCCCTGACAGAGAAAGCATCATGTCAGCGTCCAGACAACACCAACCCTTCAAGTTTCAGGGACAAATTATTCAATTCTATCAAGATCTCTGTGCCCGCACACTACAAAAAAGATATGCTCTACGTCCCCTCACGTCTCAACTGAGGAAACATAACATCCCATACAGGTGGGGATATCCTTTTGCGTTGCATATTTCCCACAACCACAAGATGTACACGATTAAATCAGCACAGGACATCCCAGAAATATGCCAATATCTGAATGTAGAAACACCAGCAATCCCTGAGGATCCTGCCTCATCACAACACTCTGCTAGTAAGGAGACACGGTCCTTGGCGGGTGGGCCTCGGTGGTCCAGAGTGGCAAAGAAGAAAAAGGTGAAACCATGAACTGGACTGCTAGGTAAAGTCGCAGAGGTCTGTGTTCAATTCTTTTCCCTGGTTGGGCTCTAGGGCTCGCTCCGGGAGGAGATTTTTTCTTTTTGTGACCAAAAACTGGTGTTACTCATACCTGTATCCTGAAAGTTCTAAACATGTTTATATCAGAAATACTGCACATCCCATTGTTATGCATAGTTATATGCCTAGTTCTTTTAATGCTCAGAATGTTATTGTTTTAGTTCAATTTAGAGTTAAGTTTTTATTTTATTTACTGCCAATCTGTTTTTTTTCTCTGAAGAAGCGCATGAGACATGCGCGAAACATGTTAGCTAGTTCAAGCTACCCTTGTTAACATCACTTAGCAGAAGAATAAACCGTTTGCACTGGCTATTTGTCTGGACTTCCTCTCCTTTTTTCCCTTTTTCCTCAACTGTTTTTTTTAACTGTCAGATGCAATAATGTAGATATCTATAACCTGTCATGCTTGTATGTTGTGGTGACCGACGCTTATCCAGACTTAGGACTCCTGGCCATACACCTCCCTCACTTATACCAGGTATGGTTTCTGGGATTCAGATATGCATGTGCTCTAGTCAAATCTAATGACCTTACCACAGATTAATTTAGTCTCACACAATGTGAGAGGGTTAAATTCAGACATGAAACGACGCACAGCGTTCAACCATTACAGACGCCTCCAGGCGAATGTGATCTATCTGCGGGAGACTCATCTTACTAAACAGCAGCTCCCTAAATACTGGTCCAGAGGCTTTTCTCAAAGCTATCACTCTACTGCAGGGGGGGAAAAAAAAGGGGGGGGTGTCGATACTACTACATGACTCATTACACTTTGTACACCTTGACTCGATTATTGACAAAGAGGGAAGGTATTTGTTGGTGAGGGGTCAGATTCAGGGGGTTGATATCCTGTTTTGCAACCTATACGCCCCAAATGAGAAACAAGATGCATTTTTTAGGGAGATCACGCGGCTACTAACGGGCTGGTCACATATAAGAATAATTTTAGCGGGGGATTTGAACATTGACCTCCAGGCACTCAGGTACTCGGGGTCTCAACTCTCCTCTAAAAAACTAAATCACCAAAAGAAGGTAGCGAGTGCAGTTTTAAAATCATTATCCCCACATACTTTAGTAGATACATGGAACTCCTTATATGGGGTCACAACAGACACAACATTTTATTCGACAGCACACAATAGCTACTCCAAACTAGATTATATCATGATCAGCCAGATTCTACGCCCACTATTACTTTCAGCTCAAATTCACCCGTGCACTTGGTCGGATCATTCCATTACACAGACTCTACTCCAAGGAATTAAAAATCCCAATAGAACACAAACTTGGACATTTGATCCAACTTGCCTCCAGAACCCATTGACAAAAGAGAAATTGTTAAGGGCCATTGAAGAGTACTACACCACAGACAATCCAGTCTCGGTATGGGCCGCCCACAAAACGGTTATTAGAGGCCTGTTAATTAAAGAGAAGGCACAGCTTAAAAAGACTGCAACCTTGACAACTGACAGACTGACTAGAGAAATTGGAAGTCTAGAGAGGAAACATAAACTCAACATGACCAATTCTACCCTAAAACTATTAGACCAAAAACGCTGCCAGCTTAATGAGATCCTCAACAAACAATCGATAAAATATGCACATAGATTGAAGACTCATTACTTCCTTTATGCCAACAAACCGGATAAATATCTGGCCAAAAAGATCAGAGATAACTATACAGCGATATCCGTTCCCTCTATATGTAGGGAGGACGGGGGAGAGACGAGCCACCCCCAAGAGATAGTAGATGCCTTTGCTTCATTCTATCGTGAGTTATATGACGGCAAAAAAGTTTCCCACTGTGCAACCACTGACACTCTGCTAGGTGATTTTCTCACCAAAGCAAATTTGAAAAAAATTACAGACGCAGATAGGGACTCCTTAAACTCCAAAATTACCATGATAGAGGTGGCACAAGTTATTAAGGACCTCAAGCCAGGTAAGGCCCCTGGACCTGATGGCCTATCAAGTGAATACTATAAGATGTTTGCAGGATTATTAACCCCACACCTCACGCACCTAGCAAACCATATAATGGAAGGCAGGATGTTATCTAGAGACCTGCTTCAGGCTAAAATAGTAGTCATTCCTAAGCAAGGGAAAAACCCAAAACACTGCTCTAGTTACCGGCCAATATCCCTTATTAACCAGGATATCAAAATAATCACAAAAATCTTAGCTAACAGGTTAAAACATATTCTCCCCACCATAATCAATCCAGATCAAGTTGGCTTTATTAAAGACAGGGAAGCCCCGGACAATATAAGACGGATGGTGTCGGTAATAGATTATCTTAAGAGCCACGGAGTGCCTTCTCTGCTCCTCTCTCTGGATGCGGAGAAGGCATTCGATAGGGTGGACTGGGGTTACATGAAGACGGTACTAAAAGAAATGGGATTTGAGGGATCCTTTGTCTCTGCAATAAACACCCTATACTCCAGCCCCACCGCATGTGTGAGAGCAATAGGTCACCAATCTTGCACTTTTAACATCTTAAATGGGACCCGGCAGGGGTGCCCATTATCGCCTCTGCTTTTTGCCATATGCATAGAGCTATTAGCAGAATACATTCGAGGGGAGGCTGGGGTCAGGGGTCTTGAAATAGAGGGAAAATCCCATAAATTAACACTATTCGCAGATGATGTCCTCCTGACCCTAACCAAGCCGACTATTTCTTTACCCATTGTTTATGATATCCTGCACAAGTTTTCCATGATTTTGGGATATAAGATCAATTCGGATAAGTGTGAGGCCCTTCCTATTGCAATCCCTAGACCCACTATCAAATTACTGGAGATTAACTTTGATTTCAAATGGGCATATGACCATGTGAAATATTTGGGGGTTAGATTGACACCAAATTTTGAGAAACTTTACCAAGCCAACTACCCTCCTCTATACAAGACTATAAAACAGGACATCACAAAATGGCAACAGTATAGCTTCTCATGGCATGGGAGACTGTCATCAATCAAAATGAATATTTTACCCAGACTTCTATACCTTTTTAGGACACTGCCGATTGAGATCCCTAACAAAGACTTAGATGCTATCCAGATTAAACTAGTTTCTTTTCTAAGGGGAGGTAAACATGCCAGGATACCCGAAGTCATTCTCACGAGACACAGACAACTAGGAGGGGTAGGACTCCCCAATTTAAGGGACTATTACCAAGCTGCCAGACTATCCCAGACTGCGACACTAGGGAGAAGGAACTGTGTCATTGTCTGGCCTGCTCTAGAGGCTGCTATGGGGGGACTCAATTCGCCAGGCGAGGTGCTGTGGCGGAAAGAGGTTTTGAGACCCGCTAAAGGTTTCACACCGCAAGCACTATTGATATCTGGCCGACAGTGGCATAAATCAATTAACTTCCACAAGCTGGTGTCACAATATACTCTTGAAAAACCGTTAAAATACATAATCCCGGGTGACTGTTGCATTCATGTAGATAAATGGGAGAATAAGGGTCTATACAGAGTGGCAGATTTTCTACAACAAGGCTCTATAGTCACATTCACACAACTACGAGAGAAACTAGAACCATTCCCTCTGCAATGGTTTCTATACCTGCAGATCTCCACGGCTATTCAGTCCTACATTCAAGGCGGGAGGGTAGACCATCCCACGACGCTTGGGAGACAATGTAGCGCAAACACAGGCCCAAACAAGCTATCTCACATATGTATCAAGCTATACAATCAGCTAGAATAAAGAACAAACCACCCATTGTTAGCAGATGGGAAAGAGACCCAAACATTGACCTAACGACAGAGGAATGGCACACTATAACATACGAGACGAGTAGGGGTTTGTTGAGTGCGGACCTCAGGGAAAATAGCGTAAAATCGGTGTTCCGCTGGTATTTGACTCCTGAAAGAGTGGCACACTCTCTCAAAGGAAACACCAACTTTTGCTATAGAGGATGTAAGACTTAAGGTACATACATACATATGTGGTGGGAATGTCCCAAAGTTAAAAATATATGGGATCAGACTTCAGATCTCTTATCCAACTTGGTCGGAGACCGAATCAGTGTCAGTGCCCCGCAAGCTTTACTAAACACTAAAATTAAGGGCTACAACTCCCACATAAACACTTTCTTCCGAATTATCTTCACTATAGTTAGGACCTCAATAGCCAAACACTGGAAGACAGGGGTACCTACATGGCCAGAGATTATCAACAAATTAGCCGGAATGTATGCTATGCATGAGACAGCCTCCCATTTACAAAATAAGATGGACACTTTTGGCAAAATTTGGTTCTACTGGATAATGGGGGGAGCCGGGGATAGCCTTAATTGAACCACACCACAAGGAGAGCTTGAGAGGCCACATTGGATAGGAAATATAGCTTAGTTAGAGACATAACCGAGATATCTAGCCTTAAGAGACTGGAAACAGAGACAACAAAAATCTGACAGTTCTTTACTATATTCTTTTTATTTTATTTTTTTTTTCCCTGTTATTCATGTTGACTATATTTTTTTTATATATAGATTTTCATAAAAATGTAGAGGGCAAAAAGTCTACCGGAGGCCCAGCTGTAACATGGGTCCTATGTAACGTATTGATTGTTTAATTAGTTTGAATAAGTCTTGCACCCAATGTGAGGTGGGTCAATGGTGGCTACGATGTAAACTTTGTATTGTTTTTTCATCTATGATATTATTTTTTGCACCCAATAAAAATTAGTTCAACTAAAGCTGTTTATTTTGATTTTGAAAGCTTTTGTATAGCTCAACCCTAAGGACTGAATGTTTACTGGCTGATAAGCATAACTGACACTGCCATTTTGGTAGACAGTGACATAACATGCTTCTCAGTGCAGGAACATCTTTGCTGTCTATTTTCTTTAATGTAATTGGCAAGAGTCCATGACTTAGTGACGTATGGGATATACATTCCTACCAGGAGGGGGCAAAGTTTCCCATACCTCAAATACCTATAAATACACCTCCCACCACACCCACAACTCGGTTTTACAAATTTTGCCTCCTATGGAGGTGGTGAAGTAAGTTTGTGCTTGTTTTTTTAAGATTTCTTCTATGATAAACTCTTCTAAGCATTCTGAAGCCCAATTCCTCTCAGAGTTTAGTGTTTGTCAGAGGGATGTGAAGAGAGTATCGCCTACTGATTTTGTGGTTTCTCTCACGGGAAATCTTTTCAAGGGTTCTCTGTTATCGGTCGGTTCTCTTCCGGGAGTTTTGCGTGGTCTTTTTTTGGCGCGTTTTCTCCTCGGCAGGGGTGGTCCTCTGTAGACATCCTTGTGAATGGGTGGGGCCTCTTCACTTCCGAACTGATCTGCAACGGAGCAGACAAAGCGGTTTCTGCAGTCCGGGTGATAGGAGGTGGTGAGTGCCCCGGCCATTGGTGGTTATAAAGGTGCCTGTCTTATCTTCTTTCTAAAAGCTATGGAGGATTCTGACGCGTTAGAGGGTACTCCCTCTTTAACTAAGTCTTATACCTGTGTTTATTGTGAGATTTTGGTAGACCAGCCTGCACAACTGTGTTCCACATGCCTTGAGAAGGCTACGACTTCCAAACATAAGAGAATGTCTAGCACTACTAAGCCGTCCACCTCTGAGGGATCTCCATCCCGTGAGGTGCGTTCCCCAATGGCGTCCCCTATCCCACATACAGCGCCCCAGGATCCGACTGTTACCCCAACAGGGGAGATTGCTTGGCCGCGGGATTTTGCGGACCAGCTTGAAACGGCAGTCGCTAAGGTGAACCATACTATGCCGCGTTCTGCTAAGCGCAAGCGTAGAGCTTTTCATAGCAGCCAGACCCAGGATTTGTCTCTGTGGGACACCCCAGAGGGTTGGTACGATGACGAGGCCCAGTCCGACGCATCAGAAGAGGCCCTTTCGGGGTCGGAGTCCGTGTCATCTAAACCCCTTCCGGCAGTGGAGTAACCCGGTTTTCGGTTTAAGATGAGAGAACTTGCATTTCTTATTGAGGCTAGTGCTGGCTACCTTAGAGGTCCCGGAACCCAAGCTTCCAGAGGAGCCCTCCTTTCCTAAGTTGGATAAGGTTTACGAGGACAGGGTGGTTCCCCAGACTTTCCTGGTTCCTGTCAAGATGGCGAACATTGTAAAGAACGAGTGGGAGCGGTTAGGTTCTTCCTTTTCCCCTTCTCATTTTAAAAAGCTTTTCTCCATCCCGGAGACCCAGCTAGAGTTTTGGGGGACCATTCCCAAGGTGGATGGGCCATCTCCATGCTCGCTAAGCACACAATGATTCCTTTAGAGAATAGTTCTTCATTCAAGGAGAAGTTGTAAAACATGTTACGAAAGATGTTTCAACACACAGGGTTTGTTTTTCAACTGGCAGCGGCGGTAGCCGCGGTTGCTGGAGCTGCGTCATATTGGTGCGATGTCTTGTTTGATATGATTGAGGGTAAACCCTCTTTCGAGGAAGTGCAGGAAAAGATTAAGTCCCTAAAGGTGGCCAATTCCTTCATTCGTGACGCTAATATGCAAATTATCCGCCTGAATGCCAAGGTATCAGGTTTTTCGGTTCTAGCACGCAGGGCTCTGTGGCTAAAATCTTGGTCGGTGGACATGACCTCTAAGACAAGGCTGCTGTCTGGTCCAGGTTTGGACTATATCATATCCATAGTTACAGGGGGCAAGGGTGCCTTCCTTCCCCAGGATAAGAAGGGGAAACCTAAGGGTGCTAATTTTCGTCCCTTTCGGGGGGGTTAAGGCGCAACTCCCACAGCCCACTGCGAAAATGGACCAATCCAAAGGGCGCCTGGAAGCCTGCTCAAGCTTTGAACAAGTCTAAGCAGCACAGACTACGTCTGCATGAAGGGGTGGCCCCCGACTGGTCTGCGGACAGAGTGGGGGGCGGATTGTCTCTGTTCTTAGATGCCTGGTTGCGGAATGTTCAGGACCCCTGGGTTCTGGAGGTGGTCGTCCAGGGGCAGATTCCTTCTGTCAAACTTGTCTTCAAGGCCGGAAAAAAGAGAGGCTTTTCTGGGTTGTGTGCGGGATCTCTCCACTCAAGGGGTTATCTTACCAGTACCACAGGCAGAAAGGGGTCTAGGGTATTACTCCAATTTGTTCGTGGTCCCAAAGAAGGAGGGCACGTTCCGCCCGATTCTGGACCTCAAATGTTTAAACAAGTTTCTGTCCATTCCATTGTTCAAAATGGAAACGATCAGATCCATTCTTCCCTTAGTTCAAGAGGGGCAACTATTGACCTCTATAGGATGCCTACCTTCATGTTCCGATTCACAGGGACCATGTTGGGTTCCTCAGATTTGCCTTTCTGGATCAGCATTTCCAGTTCGTGGCCCTCCCCTTCGGTCTGGCGACGGCCCAGAGAGTCTTTACCAAGGTCCTGGGGGCCCTCCAAGCAGTAGCCAAATCACAGTGTATTGTGGTGGCGCCCTACCTGGATAAAATTCTGGTTCAGGCGCCGTCATCCCATCTGGCAGAGGTCCACAACAGGGTCCTGCTGCAGTTACTTCAATCTCATGGTTGGAAGATCAATCTCGAGAAGAGTTCTCTGGTTCCCAATACCAGAATGGAGTTCTTGGGCACGATCATAGACTCGTGTCCATGAAGATCTTTCTCACGGACAAGCGATGCGCAAAATGGCGACTACCTGTCTTGCCCTTTAGTCTACAGCGAGACCATCTGTAGCTCAGTGCATGGAAATGATTGGGCTCATGGTTTCCAGCATGGACATCATTCCTTTCACCAGGTTTCATCTCAGACCTCTTCAATTGTGCATGTTGAGACAGTGGAATGGCGATCATTCCTATCTGTCCCAGCCGATACACATGGATGCGCAGACTCGGATTTCCCTCTCCCAGTGGATCCGCCCGGATCACCTGTCTATGGGGACATCCTTCCTCAGACCGTCCTGGGAGATTGTTACCACGGACGCGAGTGTGGCGGGATGGGGAGCTGTTTGGGGTGCCAGGATGGCACAGGGGAAGTGGTCTCGCTTAAACATTCTGGAGCTTCGGGCGATCTACAACGCTCTGGAGGCGTGGCCTCATCTGAGAGACTTCAACTTTATCAGGTTCCAGTTGGACAATATCACCTCAGTGGCTTACCTCAACCACCAGGGAGGCACAAGGAGCTCCCTGGCAATGAGGGAGTTGTCTTGGATACTGAAGTGGGCCGAAACCCACAACTGTTCGCTCTCTGCGATCCACATCCCGGGTGTGGACAACTGGGAAGCGGATTTTCTCAGCAGGCAGACTTTTCACCAGGGGGAATAGTCTTTTCACCCCAAAGTGTTTGCAGAGATCTGTCTCAGGTGGGGGACACTGGAGATCGATCTCATGGCATCCAGGTTGAGCTTCCCCGATATGGATCGAGGTCGAGGGACCCCCAAGCAGAGCTAATAGACACATATTTCCTCCGTTGCCGCTTCTTCCTCATGTAGTGGCGCATATAAAGCAGGAGAGAGCATCCCCCATTCTGATTGCTCCTTCGTGGCCGAGGAAGACGTGGTTTGCGAATCTGGTGGGGTTGTCATCATCTCCACCGTGGAGGTTACCCTGATGCAGGGATCTGCTGGAACAGGGTCCTTTTTAACATAAAAACCTCGATTCTCTGAGGCTGACTGCATGGAGATTAAACGTTTAGTCTTGGTCAAAAGAGGTTTTGTGGAAAATGGGATTGACACTTTGGTTCAGGCAAGAAAGCCGGTCACTCGTCGCATCTATCATAAGGTGTGGAGGACTTACTTGTCCTGGTGTGAGACTCATGGCTACCCTTGGCAAAGGGTGAGGGTATCCAGGATTTTATCCTTTCTTCAAGAGGGATTGGAGAAGTGTCTTGCCGCTAGCTCCCTAAAAGGGCAAATTTCGGCTTTATCTGTTCTGTTACACAGGAGACTCGCTAATCTCGCTGACATCCAATCTTTCGTTCAGGCTCTGTCTCGAATCAGGCCTGTCTTTAAGTAGTCTGCTCCACCTTGGAGCTTAAACTTGGTACTTAAGGTCTTGCAGAATGTTCTGTTTGAACCTATGCATTCTCTTGACATAAAGATTCTATCATGGAAGGTTCTCTTTCTGTTGGCCATTGCATCGGCACGCAGAGTTTCTGAGCTGGCAGCCTTGCAATATGAGCCCCCTTATCTTGTGTTTTATGTGGTTTGTGCTTTGAAATTCTTCAGGCCACAAAGGATTTCAGACAATCTAACTCTCTTTTTGTCGTGTATTCAGGTAAGCGCAGGGGTCAGAGGGCTTCTGCTACTTCTTTGTCTTTTTGGCTGAGGAGCCTGATCTGCTTGGCCTATGAGACAGCGGGACATAAGCCTCCTCAGAGGATTACGACTCATTCCACTAGAGCGGTAGCTTCATCTTGGGCCTTCAAGAATGAGGCTTCTATGCAGCCTGGTCCTCCTTGCATATCTTCACTAAGTTTTACAAATTTAAAAGTTTTTGCTTCTGCGGAAGCGGTTTTTGGGAGAAAGGTTCTACAGGCTGTGGTGCCCTCAGATTAAGGGTCCGCCTTTTACCCTCCCGGTTTCATTCAGTGTCCTCTAGCGCTTAGGTATATGTTCCCACTAGTAATGAATGAAGCCGTGGACTCTCCTCCCCTTTAGATGGAAAACATAAATTATGCTTACTGGTCATTTTATTTCCATCAAGGGGAGTCCACAGCTCCCGCCCGTATCTCCGATGGATGGACCTAATTTTAATATTCTCTTCTAGGACCATTTATACCCTAATGTTTCTCCTACTGTTCCTTGTTCCCTCGGCTGAATGACTGGGGGATGAGGGGAGTGGGGGAGGCATTTAAGTTTTTGGCTGGGGTGTCTTTGCCTCCTCCTGGTGGCCAGGTTCTTAATTCCCACTAGTAATGAATGAAGCTGTGGACTCTCCTCCCCTCAATGGAAATAAAATTATCAGGTAAGCATAATTTATGTTTTTCAGACTCCTAACCAAGCCCAAAGTTTTAGGAGAATACTGATGTATACATACTCCAGCTTGCTTCTGTTTGTGTAAAGAGCCTTTTCTTATGCAGAGGAAGGGGGGAGTGTCTGTTTTTTTGCTATAGAACCACTTGCAGTGGGTGTTCCATCTAACCTTTTCAACAGAGCTAAACTGGAAGCTTCTAAGTAAGTTTTTAAATGGTTTTATACTGGATTTTTATATCAGTATCTCTGCATATTATTCTTTATAGTAGTGTCTATTACATGCAGTTAAATGAAAATTGGTGTATACTGTCCCTATAACCATTCTTTAATATAAAGGGATATTTTAAATTTAGAATTGATATGAAGGAGAGTACTTATTTAAAAATATTTTTGCATGAACAGAACATTAAAGGGACATTCCGGCCAAAATATAAATGCACATAGATAAATTACATCTCTGAATAGAAACATATTTGCAATATACATGTATTGTCAAAATGCTTCTAGTTAAAGTTATTACTGTTTTAGTGTTGTGCATGTGAAGCATAACAAGATATTCTCAGTGCACCATTATTTTAAATACTGCAGTTGCTCAGAGCATTAGTGGGGCTTGTATCATGTCAGCAATTAACAAATGTAGTCAATACCAGATGGTACAAGCACCTTAGGCTCTCTGAGCATATGTTCTGTTTAAAATGCTGGTGCACGGTGCATACTTAAATACACTTTTGAAACAGCTATATCTTTTACTAGAAACATTTTGTCAATGCATGTATATTACAAAAATACTTCTATTCAAAACTGAAATGTATCCATGTGGATTCCAGTTTTGGATGGAATGTCCCTTTAAAGCTGTTTATTTTGAGGGGCGGAGTCTAGCCAAGCTCTAAGATGGCAGCTTAACTTGGCAGCTCTGTGCAGCAACCAAAGCTTAAAAGTAAAAAAGCATGTTTGGAGGCTTTCTTTATAATCTAAAACACCTCTGCTGAGGATATCTACAATAAGAGACCACTTTCAGCGAAATATCCTCAGGAAAAGCAGAGGGGTAGGCTGTAAACCTGACCGAGAGACTTGGCGCATATTTTTTCCTCTGCCACGCAGCAACAGGTCCGTCATCGCAGAGAGGCCATCAAGTGAGCCGATGGTAATTGAGCTGGGGCGCATCTGCCCACTTAGTGAGAACTAGCGGCAGTGAGATAATTGGGACTACACTCTAAGCAATGCAGTGCGGCCCCTGGCACATGGCCATCTTTTAGCCGCGACCTGCGGCCAGCACTCGGCATCCTTCAGCTCGCAGGGGAGAGAGACACGGAGGCTGTTGTTCTCCCTATAGCAGGACAATTGGAAGATCGATAATAGGCCTCACTGGCGGCAGCACTTGTGACACCCGGCAGCATTAGTAAGTAAACGGCTGAGATCATAACTCGCACACAGTACTTCAAAATTTATTGGGAATTACCCTGAAACACCAGGAAGGCCCTGTAAGGGTATAATAGATCTGACACAACATACTCTAGCGGAGTGGCGGTGCAACCAAGGTTAATTAGTGACTGATAAGTAATATACCGCTAAGTGAGCAGAGGGGTCTTTGAACAAAAATAGGCCTGTAGCCTTTCCTGGGATCTCTGTAAGCCTCCCATATAGCAACTTTGATATTGGTGGCGATAAACAAGGCCCCACACAGCCTTCCCTAGTGGCACTAAGATGGCAGCCAAAAAACTTAATAAACCAGACAAAAATCTAAAGTCCACAGCACTAGATACATATTTAAGATCCACTAAAGGGCTGGCCGCAGAGGAGGTGGATGGGGAGTTAGAAGAGAGACACCACGCTTCCATGGCGAGCATGGGGGACACACCAGGGACATGTGGAGCTATGACAAAAGCTGACCTACAGGCCCTTGTCTCCATGGAAGATATGGCAGTAGGGCTGGAAAAATTGATGAACAAAATTGATAACTTGCACTCCTCAGTCACTAATAGTTTGGCCGAGATTAAACAAGATCTATCTGACCTGGGAGACAGGGTAGAAGCAATAGAGACTGAGCATGAAACCTTGGCTGAAACCACAACCTCCAATTCAGAATCTATAGCATCCAACCAACAACAGCTTCTAGATCTCCAAGATAAAATGGAGGATCTAGAAAATAGAAACAGAAGGAACAATGTCAGACTAAAAGGGATTCCGGAAAGTATAGAAGCCACAGATCTACCCTCATATTTGCAGCGCCTTTTTAGAGCTATCACAGGCGGAGAAGGAGAAACAGACTTCGCGATGGAAAGAGCTCACAGGGCCCTGAAGCCAAAACCAAAGGAGGGCCTCCCACCCAGGGACGTCATAGTTAGGATGCTACGATTCCCTGACAGAGAAAGCATCATGTCAGCGTCCAGACAACACCAACCCTTCAAGTTTCAGGGACAAATTATTCAATTCTATCAAGATCTCTGTGCCCGCACACTACAAAAAAGATATGCTCTACGTCCCCTCACGTCTCAACTGAGGAAACATAACATCCCATACAGGTGGGGATATCCTTTTGCGTTGCATATTTCCCACAACCACAAGATGTACACGATTAAATCAGCACAGGACATCCCAGAAATATGCCAATATCTGAATGTAGAAACACCAGCAATCCCTGAGGATCCTGCCTCATCACAACACTCTGCTAGTAAGGAGACACGGTCCTTGGCGGGTGGGCCTCGGTGGTCCAGAGTGGCAAAGAAGAAAAAGGTGAAACCATGAACTGGACTGCTAGGTAAAGTCGCAGAGGTCTGTGTTCAATTCTTTTCCCTGGTTGGGCTCTAGGGCTCGCTCCGGGAGGAGATTTTTTCTTTTTGTGACCAAAAACTGGTGTTACTCATACCTGTATCCTGAAAGTTCTAAACATGTTTATATCAGAAATACTGCACATCCCATTGTTATGCATAGTTATATGCCTAGTTCTTTTAATGCTCAGAATGTTATTGTTTTAGTTCAATTTAGAGTTAAGTTTTTATTTTATTTACTGCCAATCTGTTTTTTTTCTCTGAAGAAGCGCATGAGACATGCGCGAAACATGTTAGCTAGTTCAAGCTACCCTTGTTAACATCACTTAGCAGAAGAATAAACCGTTTGCACTGGCTATTTGTCTGGACTTCCTCTCCTTTTTTCCCTTTTTCCTCAACTGTTTTTTTTAACTGTCAGATGCAATAATGTAGATATCTATAACCTGTCATGCTTGTATGTTGTGGTGACCGACGCTTATCCAGACTTAGGACTCCTGGCCATACACCTCCCTCACTTATACCAGGTATGGTTTCTGGGATTCAGATATGCATGTGCTCTAGTCAAATCTAATGACCTTACCACAGATTAATTTAGTCTCACACAATGTGAGAGGGTTAAATTCAGACATGAAACGACGCACAGCGTTCAACCATTACAGACGCCTCCAGGCGAATGTGATCTATCTGCGGGAGACTCATCTTACTAAACAGCAGCTCCCTAAATACTGGTCCAGAGGCTTTTCTCAAAGCTATCACTCTACTGCAGGGGGGGAAAAAAAAGGGGGGGTGTCGATACTACTACATGACTCATTACACTTTGTACACCTTGACTCGATTAGTGACAAAGAGGGAAGGTATTTGTTGGTGAGGGGTCAGATTCAGGGGGTTGATATCCTGTTTTGCAACCTATACGCCCCAAATGAGAAACAAGATGCATTTTTTAGGGAGATCACGCGGCTACTAACGGGCTGGTCACAAATAAGAATAATTTTAGCGGGGGATTTGAACATTGACCTCCAGGCACTCAGGTACTCGGGGTCTCAACTCTCCTCTAAAAAACTAAATCACCAAAAGAAGGTAGCGAGTGCAGTTTTAAAATCATTATCCCCACATACTTTAGTAGATACATGGAACTCCTTATATGGGGTCACAACAGACACAACATTTTATTCGACAGCACACAATAGCTACTCCAAACTAGATTATATCATGATCAGCCAGATTCTACGCCCACTATTACTTTCAGCTCAAATTCACCCGTGCACTTGGTCGGATCATTCCATTACACAGACTCTACTCCAAGGAATTAAAAATCCCAATAGAACACAAACTTGGACATTTGATCCAACTTGCCTCCAGAACCCATTGACAAAAGAGAAATTGTTAAGGGCCATTGAAGAGTACTACACCACAGACAATCCAGTCTCGGTATGGGCCGCCCACAAAACGGTTATTAGAGGCCTGTTAATTAAAGAGAAGGCACAGCTTAAAAAGACTGCAACCTTGACAACTGACAGACTGACTAGAGAAATTGGAAGTCTAGAGAGGAAACATAAACTCAACATGACCAATTCTACCCTAAAACTATTAGACCAAAAACGCTGCCAGCTTAATGAGATCCTCAACAAACAATCGATAAAATATGCACATAGATTGAAGACTCATTACTTCCTTTATGCCAACAAACCGGATAAATATCTGGCCAAAAAGATCAGAGATAACTATACAGCGATATCCGTTCCCTCTATATGTAGGGAGGACGGGGGAGAGACGAGCCACCCCCAAGAGATAGTAGATGCCTTTGCTTCATTCTATCGTGAGTTATATGACGGCAAAAAAGTTTCCCACTGTGCAACCACTGACACTCTGCTAGGTGATTTTCTCACCAAAGCAAATTTGAAAAAAATTACAGACGCAGATAGGGACTCCTTAAACTCCAAAATTACCATGATAGAGGTGGCACAAGTTATTAAGGACCTCAAGCCAGGTAAGGCCCCTGGACCTGATGGCCTATCAAGTGAATACTATAAGATGTTTGCAGGATTATTAACCCCACACCTCACGCACCTAGCAAACCATATAATGGAAGGCAGGATGTTATCTAGAGACCTGCTTCAGGCTAAAATAGTAGTCATTCCTAAGCAAGGGAAAAACCCAAAACACTGCTCTAGTTACCGGCCAATATCCCTTATTAACCAGGATATCAAAATAATCACAAAAATCTTAGCTAACAGGTTAAAACATATTCTCCCCACCATAATCAATCCAGATCAAGTTGGCTTTATTAAAGACAGGGAAGCCCCGGACAATATAAGACGGATGGTGTCGGTAATAGATTATCTTAAGAGCCACGGAGTGCCTTCTCTGCTCCTCTCTCTGGATGCGGAGAAGGCATTCGATAGGGTGGACTGGGGTTACATGAAGACGGTACTAAAAGAAATGGGATTTGAGGGATCCTTTGTCTCTGCAATAAACACCCTATACTCCAGCCCCACCGCATGTGTGAGAGCAATAGGTCACCAATCTTGCACTTTTAACATCTTAAATGGGACCCGGCAGGGGTGCCCATTATCGCCTCTGCTTTTTGCCATATGCATAGAGCTATTAGCAGAATACATTCGAGGGGAGGCTGGGGTCAGGGGTCTTGAAATAGAGGGAAAATCCCATAAATTAACACTATTCGCAGATGATGTCCTCCTGACCCTAACCAAGCCGACTATTTCTTTACCCATTGTTTATGATATCCTGCACAAGTTTTCCATGATTTTGGGATATAAGATCAATTCGGATAAGTGTGAGGCCCTTCCTATTGCAATCCCTAGACCCACTATCAAATTACTGGAGATTAACTTTGATTTCAAATGGGCATATGACCATGTGAAATATTTGGGGGTTAGATTGACACCAAATTTTGAGAAACTTTACCAAGCCAACTACCCTCCTCTATACAAGACTATAAAACAGGACATCACAAAATGGCAACAGTATAGCTTCTCATGGCATGGGAGACTGTCATCAATCAAAATGAATATTTTACCCAGACTTCTATACCTTTTTAGGACACTGCCGATTGAGATCCCTAACAAAGACTTAGATGCTATCCAGATTAAACTAGTTTCTTTTCTAAGGGGAGGTAAACATGCCAGGATACCCGAAGTCATTCTCACGAGACACAGACAACTAGGAGGGGTAGGACTCCCCAATTTAAGGGACTATTACCAAGCTGCCAGACTATCCCAGACTGCGACACTAGGGAGAAGGAACTGTGTCATTGTCTGGCCTGCTCTAGAGGCTGCTATGGGGGGACTCAATTCGCCAGGCGAGGTGCTGTGGCGGAAAGAGGTTTTGAGACCCGCTAAAGGTTTCACACCGCAAGCACTATTGATATCTGGCCGACAGTGGCATAAATCAATTAACTTCCACAAGCTGGTGTCACAATATACTCTTGAAAAACCGTTAAAATACATAATCCCGGGTGACTGTTGCATTCATGTAGATAAATGGGAGAATAAGGGTCTATACAGAGTGGCAGATTTTCTACAACAAGGCTCTATAGTCACATTCACACAACTACGAGAGAAACTAGAACCATTCCCTCTGCAATGGTTTCTATACCTGCAGATCTCCACGGCTATTCAGTCCTACATTCAAGGCGGGAGGGTAGACCATCCCACGACGCTTGGGAGACAATGTAGCGCAAACACAGGCCCAAACAAGCTATCTCACATATGTATCAAGCTATACAATCAGCTAGAATAAAGAACAAACCACCCATTGTTAGCAGATGGGAAAGAGACCCAAACATTGACCTAACGACAGAGGAATGGCACACTATAACATACGAGACGAGTAGGGGTTTGTTGAGTGCGGACCTCAGGGAAAATAGCGTAAAATCGGTGTTCCGCTGGTATTTGACTCCTGAAAGAGTGGCACACTCTCTCAAAGGAAACACCAACTTTTGCTATAGAGGATGTAAGACTTAAGGTACATACATACATATGTGGTGGGAATGTCCCAAAGTTAAAAATATATGGGATCAGACTTCAGATCTCTTATCCAACTTGGTCGGAGACCGAATCAGTGTCAGTGCCCCGCAAGCTTTACTAAACACTAAAATTAAGGGCTACAACTCCCACATAAACACTTTCTTCCGAATTATCTTCACTATAGTTAGGACCTCAATAGCCAAACACTGGAAGACAGGGGTACCTACATGGCCAGAGATTATCAACAAATTAGCCGGAATGTATGCTATGCATGAGACAGCCTCCCATTTACAAAATAAGATGGACACTTTTGGCAAAATTTGGTTCTACTGGATAATGGGGGGAGCCGGGGATAGCCTTAATTGAACCACACCACAAGGAGAGCTTGAGAGGCCACATTGGATAGGAAATATAGCTTAGTTAGAGACATAACCGAGATATCTAGCCTTAAGAGACTGGAAACAGAGACAACAAAAATCTGACAGTTCTTTACTATATTCTTTTTATTTTTCTTTTTTTCCCTGTTATTCATGTTGACTATATTTTTTTTATATATAGATTTTCATAAAAATGTAGAGGGCAAAAAGTCTACCGGAGGCCCAGCTGTAACATGGGTCCTATGTAACGTATTGATTGTTTAATTAGTTTGAATAAGTCTTGCACCCAATGTGAGGTGGGTCAATGGTGGCTACGATGTAAACTTTGTATTGTTTTTTCATCTATGATATTATTTGTTGCACCCAATAAAAATTAGTTCAACTAAAGCTGTTTATTTTGATTTTGAAAGCTTTTGTATAGCTCAACCCTAAGGACTGAATGTTTACTGGCTGATAAGCATAACTGACACTGCCATTTTGGTAGACAGTGACATAACATGCTTCTCAGTGCAGGAACATCTTTGCTGTCTATTTTCTTTAATGTAATTGGCAAGAGTCCATGACTTAGTGACGTATGGGATATACATTCCTACCAGGAGGGGGCAAAGTTTCCCATACCTCAAATACCTATAAATACACCTCCCACCACACCCACAACTCGGTTTTACAAATTTTGCCTCCTATGGAGGTGGTGAAGTAAGTTTGTGCTTGTTTTTTTAAGATTTCTTCTATGATAAACTCTTCTAAGCATTCTGAAGCCCAATTCCTCTCAGAGTTTAGTGTTTGTCAGAGGGATGTGAAGAGAGTATCGCCTACTGATTTTGTGGTTTCTCTCACGGGAAATCTTTTCAAGGGTTCTCTGTTATCGGTCGTAGGGATTCATCTCCTACCTCCCTTTTCAGATCGACGATATACTCTTATATACCATTACCTCTGCTGATAGTTTTCAGTACTGGTTTGGCTATCTGCTATATGTGGATGGGTGTCTTTTGGTAAGTATGTATCATTGTTGAAGACACTCTCAGCTATGGTTTGGCACTTTATGTATTAATATAAAGTTTTAAATATATGTATTTTACTTATATTTGCCATGAGTCAGGTATATGTATATTTCCCTTTGCAGTCTAAACAGTTTCAGTATAGGAATCATGTTGAGAAGTTTATTTAATTTTTTTACTTACCTGGGGTTCAGTCTTTTTCTAATGTGACTTGTTTTTTTAAAAAAAAATTTGCGGGCAAATCTAGGCTCGCGAGGATGCAAAATGCTGTTTTTTATTGCGTCTTTTTTGTTGCAATTTTTTTGCCGCAAAGTCGCGCCTTTGATGGTGCAAATTTCGTAATTTCCTGGGTCTTTGTTGACGCTAGTTGTTTTGGCGTGAAATTGCGTTTGTTATGACGCGAGTTATGTCATTTTCTGGTATTGCTTTTGCACCAAAATTTTTACATTTCTTTTGCTGAATGCGTCATTCTTGGTGCCAAATTTAGTTATTTTACCCCTCTACCTCTATTGCTTGCTGTTTTCATGAATTTTGAAAGCTATTATGCCTGCTTTTTTATTTTATTTTTTGTTTTAAAAAATAAAATAAAAAATACTATCTTTGTTTTTCTATTTACTGAAACTGTTACATTGTGGAAATTTAATATTTTGCCTAATGTTATTTTTACATTTTGCGAGATGTCTCATTCTGATCCTGACTCTGATGTTACTGTAGAAACTATAATGCCCTGAAACACTATTCTACAAAACTAAGTGTGTTTTTTTCATTATTAAGCTGTTGTTATTTCTTCAGCTCAGTTATGTGGCATTTATTTATTATATTTTATGCTAATAATGTTTCTACATGTACAATGACATTTTCTGTTTTTAGAAGTAAAAAAGAGGGCGCCACATAGCGTAATAAAGTTTGGTCATGAGCATAAAAAATGGAATCAAAAAGGCTTACCGAAGGGATATGCACCGTACTGTGACCGGTGCTATCGGGCAGACTAACACTCTCAGTGGTTAGCACACTGGTGGATCTGTGGTCTGCTGCGTCTGAACCAAGGCAGGTGAGTATCTGTGTGACTCTGGTCAGGGTAAATAACCTTCTTATCAAGAGTTTTGTTGCAATACTGCAGAGTGTGTAAAATCCGTTAGCCCTTCCAAAGTCGGAATAAAACGAAGGACAACTTCCGTGAAGTAAAACAATCTTTAATCCATAAAAGTACCGCTACGCGTTTCTCGACCGTTAGCTGGTCGTTTCATCAGGCTTAAACCTATTTTCTGTTTTTACTTACTCAGTTCATGTACTTGATTTCATCTGCAAACATCACATGTTATTGTTTTTATCATAAAAGGTAATGACTGCTATTATGCCTTTAAATAAACTTACAAGGTCGTTTCAGAATTGTTAAGATTTAATTAATTTTGTTCTGACCGACAGCATACTTAAGTTTATTCCACTGATGAAGGTTTTCTTTGGTTCAAAGGATCCTGTATCAGAGACAGTTTTGTTAAAAATTCTCCTTATTTCTCATTTGAACACTCTTTGTTCAGGAAAATGTTTTTTTTTTTTTAGCTTTTAGGAGCCTAGTCCTCCTTATAACTATGTTATTTTAAAATCTGGATTTTAAGATTTTAATTTTGCTCCTGAGGTTTTTTCCTATTCAAGATATTATCTGTATTATGTTCTAAAGAATGATTTATCCTGATTCCCTTTTGGGACTTTACTACTATTTTCATAGAGTTTGAATATGACCTTAGTAGAGCATATTCATGTACTGTTTATATTTTTAGCTCAGCTTTATCTGTGGCTGACATTACTGTTTTTTTCAACCTTTTTGTCGTTGAACAGTTAGCATAAGCAGTTTTTAGATTTTCAAGTATATAACTCTGTTTATTTACTTCTGATGTATTCATTTTATTATGTTTACTATATCTATTATTATTATTTCAAATGTTTTTTTATTATCTCTAGCTTGTTAGGATAATAATTTGATTTCTATTATCTCCACTATTTGGAGGTTGAGAGTTTTTTCTGCCTACTTTTAGTCCGGTGATGTAGATCAGTTGGTGAATGTCCAAGGGTCATAGATTCATATCCCGGCAGGGTTAATACAGCCCTTCGGCCTTTTGAGGTCAATTTATTGTGTACCATTTATTTGGGTAATAATAACAACTGCTGCTAATTTGGTTAACTCTGAGTGTAAGCACTGAAAAAGCATTTTTTTGTATCCTTCTGGGAGATAAAAGCTATATAATTACTAGTTATTAGTCTGCATGAAGGTGCGGTTCTCAAACCAGTCCTTCTGGTGGGGGGCAGATTAGTTTGTTTTTGGATGAACTCAGTCCAAAATCTATATTATTCTTAGGGTTTGTATATTTTTTTAGAATGAGACCTTCTATGGGAAGAATCTTTCTTTCTCAGTACACTCTGTGAATTTTTTCCAGGAGTGATTATACCAGTTCTTTAGCAGGAACAGGGATTGGGTTTCTATTCAATTCTATTCTTTGTCCCAACGAAGAAAGGTTTATTCAGTTCAATCTTGGATCTGAAGACTTTTGTTTTCTTGTTTTGTGAGAGTCTCAACTTTCAAGTTTGCGTTTATAAGGACTATTATGCATTTTTGTTCAGCAAGGTCATTTCATGTTCACTCCATTTTACAGGATGTTTATCCTCATATTTTATTTTATTTAGAGCACTTGTGGTTTCTGAGATTCTCTTTTTTAGATAAGCTTTGCCAACTTGTTGCTTTTCCATTTGGTCTAGCGACAGCTTTATAAATCTTTTCAAAGGTTCTGGGTGCCCTTCTTTCTGTAATAAGACAGTAGGGTATTGTGGTGTTTCCTTATTTGGATGGTATCTTGGTATTAGCTTAATCTTTTCTTTTATTGGAATTTCTCATGAATCAACTAGTTTTGCTTCTTCAAGACATGGTTAGAGGATTTAATTTACCTAAGAGTTTCGTGATTCCTTAGACAAGGGTCACCTCTTTTTGAGTTTCTAGTTGGATTCTGTGTTCATGTTTTTGTCTTTATTGGACAAAAGTCAGTTGTAATTGGCATTAGCCTGTCTAACTTACAGTCTAGAACATTTCTTTCAGTGGCTATGTGCATAGAAGTTTTAGGTCTCATAACTGCAGCATCGGGCGTGGTTCCCTTTGCTCGTTTTTCCTCTGAGACCTCTTTTGCTTTGGATACTGAATCAATGGTGCAGGGATTGTTTTCAGATATCACAGTTGATATTCTTAAATCCTAACACTTAACTCTCTCTGTTTTGGTGATTAGACTATCATCGTTTTATTCAGGGGGCCTCCTTTTGTTCGTCCTTCCTGGACTGTATTCTTAATGGATGCAAGTCTTGCAGGTTGGGGAGCTGTCTGAGGGTCTCTGACAGCACAAGGGGTTTGGAAACTTCAAGAGGCGAGATTTCCAATCGATATTTTAGAACTCTGTGCTATTTTCAGAGCTCTTTTAGGCTTGGCCTCTTTTAGGAGAGAACTTTTTATTTTGTTTTCAGACAGACAATACCACAACTGTGGCTTATGTCAATCATCAAATAGGGACTCGCAGTTCCTTAGCAATTAAGAAGTATCTTGAATATGTTCTTAGATGGAATTCATCTCCTGTCTAATTTCTATGATTTTTATCTCAGGTTTAGACATTTGGGAGATGGATTATCTCAGCCGTCAGTTTTTACATCCGGGAGAGTGGTATCTCTATACAGATGTGTTTTCTAAATTTCCCAGGTACCTTATCAGGTCCAGGGATCCTCAGACAGAAATGGTTGATGCATTAGCAGTGTCTTGGTTTTGCAACCTGACTACATCTTTCCGCCTCTGTTTTTTTCTTCCAAGGATTATTTCCAAGATCATATTGGAACAGTCTCATGTGTTTCTGATAGCATCAGCATGGCCTCACAGGTTTGGTATGTGGATCTTGTTCAGATGTCCAGTTGCCATCCTTGGCCGCTTTCTCTTTGGCCAGCCCTCTTGTTTTAGGGGCTATTTTTTCATCTGGATTTCAAATTACTAATTTGATGGTATGGAAATTGATTAGTGTTTAGTCATAGAGGTTTCTCTGACTCAGTTTGTATCACTATATTGCAGGCTTATAAGTCTGTTTCAAGGAACATGTATTATCAGGTTTGGAAAACCTATATTTTTATGATGTTCTTCTCATAAATTCTCTTGACATTCTTTTAGAATTCTTAGGATTTTATAGTTTTTTCAGGATGGTTTGGATAAGTTTGTCTGCAATTTTTTTGAAGGGACAAGTCTCTGTTCTTTCTGTTTTATTTCCTAGAAAGGTTGTTTAAACTTCCTGATATTCACTGTTTTGTTCAGGCTTTGGTTGGTATCAAGCCTGTTCATTTATTGATTTCTCCTTTTTGGGGTCTTATTTTGTTTAAAGATTTGCAGGCTCTTTCTTTTGAGCTCATATTTTCTTTGAAGATTATCTACTTTCTTGGAAAGTGTTGTTTCTTTTTTTTTTTATATATATATTTTTATTGAGGGTAAACAAATACAAACAAACAGTTTGCTCATATGACATACAATTAACATAAAACAGAACACATTGCTTGTTACGGAGAGCAAGGTACATTATTAGAAGATCAAACCTCAACACTTCACTCATTTTTTCCCCCCTCCTACAACAACATAGACCACTTTTGGGCCTGGATGAAACTCTCTAGGTTGGGGATTTTTAAGGAAAATAGGCCACTCTTGGACCTATACCATACGACCGCACCTCTTATGTCAACCTGGACCCTAAGTGGGTCCATGAAATTCTGAGTTTAAAAGGAGGGCAATGAAATAAAAAAGATTAATGGGAGCCAAAATTGGATAAACTACTATGCCGCACGTGTTCCTTTGGGGTAACTAATAGATAATGCTTTTGAAAGAACCTCTTCATATGTACTACAACGTATAAAGGATTAGATGCTGTACGTATTAATAATCACATATAAACAAGTAGCATAGGATATGTGGCTCAGAGGAAATAGGTAATCTATAGGTCCACTCTTGGGCCTTTGGAATAAGGAGTAACTAATTTAGGTTGATTGTCATTTCCATTAGTACAGTCAGACCATTCTAAGAAGTGTTAATTAACTTAACATTTAGATCATAAACCAGTGAGTCAGCCTCTATTAGACACTTTCCTAAACTATAGATCACTTATAGATCTCAGATATCCCTTAGGTCTAAGCAAAGGATATTTGGGAAACACCAACCTCTATAGGAGCAGATTTAAACACTGTATGCATATGTTATACCAAGATTATGTTCATAAATATGTTTTCCCATCAAATATCAAGTAATGAACAATTACTAAATAGGCAGAATCTCTGTATCATATTGTGGCTGCTGAATACACAAGCAGCCCCAATAACAATAGATGTGTTGGTTCACAAGCAAAATATTAACAGACTATAACTTTCAAAATACCCAGGCATTACAACTTAGCATCTTAACATACGTGACACACACTTACAAGGGCATTTACAATGTATATGCCACACAGAAAAAGTATACACATTGTTAACAATCTATTTGTTGTCCCTTAGCATTGAAACAGTAAATACAGGGGGTAATATTTCTAGTATATGCACAAGAACTCTAAGCTGATCCTGTGTGGCTGTGTCTATCCCTCTGTACATTCCCCCTTAAGCTGAATATTGGACACATCTAATTTATATAAAAGCTAGTCTAGGCTGAGTAAAATATCTAGTGCCCTCATAGGCAATCTAAGTAAAAAATACTGAAAAAATCTTAAGCACAAGCCAGAGAAACAACAAGCAGTATATATAATGCTGGGACCATGTCACAGGACAGTGTGTGATTCTAAGTTAATTATATGTGGCTATGTCTACTTCTATACGTATAGCAAAATATTTGACACTGGGTAGAATAATGAATGGAATAATGCTGGTGCGCTTATATAAATGATAGGCTAAGCTAAGGAGCACATCATATACCTTTATCGCATTGTCATAATAGGCAGTTCAAAGAGAAAATGCAATCATTTCCTAAGCACAGACCAGATATATAACAAGTAGTGCAGATAAATCTGGGACTGTGACATAAGATAATGCCCTCATCCCACTCCAGCTCTCGCATCAGGGCTGTCCCCAGCAGGTGTTTCAGCGATAATCTGAGTGATCACAGTGCTCCCCATGCCGACAGCAGGGATCATAAAGTCGCCCTCCTGCGACAGAACTGTCTTTCTTGCAGCTCTCGGTCCATTTTTCTGAGCAGTGTAGAAGCGCAATTGTTCTTTCTGAGGGAAGACAGTCTGAGCTGCGTGTGGCTCAAGGTCTAGTGCAGTGTTTCTGGTTACAGCTGCGAATGAGCTCATGCCTGATTGCTTCTTGTGTTGGATGCACAGAGATTCAGATGGTTACACAATTTTCAGATAACAAGGCGGATTGTAAATCTGGATACAGAGCTCCCAGTTTAGTGGCCATCTTGGGTCCTATCCCGGACACGCCCCCAGTGTTATTTCTTTTGACTATCTCTTCTTTTACAAGAGTTTCTGATTTATCAGCTCTCTCTTGTGTGTCTCCTTATCTGATTTTTTCATCTAGATAAGTTGTTTTGTGGACTTCTTTTTTTCCTAAGGTTGTGAATTTGAACATTAGTAGAGACATTGTTGTTCCTTCTTTGTGTCCTAATCCGTAAATAATTCTTTGAGGGTTCTTTACATCCTTTGGATGTGGTAAGAGCTTTATAATTCTATATCAAGGTTACTAGGATTTCAGAAGACTTCTAGTCTATTTGTTGTTTTTGTGGTTCCAGAGAATGTTAAAAAACTTCTGCCATTTCTTTGGCATTCTCGTTAAAGATTTTGTTTCTCAAGGCTTATTTGGAGGCAGGGCAGGCTCCGCCTTAGAGATTTACAGCTCATTCTACTAAGTTCAGTCGCCATTTCTTGGGCTTTTTTTAGAATGACGCTTCGGTTGATCAAATTTGCAAATCAGTAATTTGGTCTTCTTTGTATACTTTTATTGTTTTTAGCATGTTTATGTATTTTGCTTCCTCTGAAACAGTCTTTGGTAGAAAAATTCTTCAGGCAGCTGTCTCGGTTTGATTCTACTGCTTTTGATTTAAGTTTTTTTAAGGAAAACTTAATTATTGTGTGGATTTAATTTCACAGTGGAAATAGCTGTTGTTATTTTATCCCTCCCTCTCTAGTGACTCTTCTGTGGACTTCCACATCTTGGGTATTTCTATCCCATATGTCACTAGCTCATGGACTCTTGCCAATTACATGAAAGAAAACATATTTTATATAAGAACTTACCTGATAAATTCATTTCTTTCATATTGGCAAGAGTCCTTGAGGCCCACCCTTTTTATGGTGGTTATGTTTTTTTTTTTTGTATAAAAGCACAATTATATTTCCTGTTCCTCTTTTTGTATGCTATTTTACTCCATTTGTTATCACCTCCCTCACTACTTGGCTATTCGTTAAACTGAGTTGTGGGTGTGGTGGGAGGTTTGGGAAACTTTGCTCCCTTCTGGTAGGAATGTATATCGCATACGTCACTAGCTCATGGACTCTTGCCAATATGAAAGAAATTAATTTTTCACTTAAAAGGCTTCTCTTTTCTTAGTAAAGTTATCACTTACAAAAAAACCCAACATATTCTGTTTTGTAATATCTGTATAATTACAAAAATAACACTGCTGATAATAGCATATATAAAAACCGTAGTGCACAACCAGGGAACAAACAGAAGTGTAGAAACTTGGTCATCACCACAGCAGCCTCCACATCTCCACAATCTGACCTAAATGTATCTTCCACTGAGAAGAACCTTTCTGCAATAAATCATTCTGGTCTCACAAAATTTATCCCAGCCTAAAATGTTTCTAGCTTCTGTAGACCTCCTCAGTGATGCGCATCAATATAGCTCTAGCATACATGCCAACATTTGAGCCTTGGGAGGTTGAGGGGGGCTTCTCCTTTTTGTGGGTAGGACAATATGGGAAAGGGGTGGGTCATGGTTGGGTAGTGGTGTTATTATAGACTTGTCTGAATTTCAAAATTATCGGGGTGGTTTGTGGGCGTATCTGGGGGGTCTATAAGTGGGTCTACGGGAAATTTCTGTAAATAGGTATATAGGGGTGCCTTTAAGGGACAGTGAGAGCGAGCTCAAAATTACGGACTGCCTCTATCTAATAGGGAGTTTTGAGAGGTCTGCTCTAGGTAAATTAGGCAATGGGTCCATGTCTGGAATTCTGCCTTCAGCCTTAGGACGACAAGTCACCTAGTCACAGTTTTCATAAATAAAAAGTGAGAAGTGCTCAACCAGGAAATTAAAAAAAAAGCATTGCACAAAGACAAATATTTAGATCGTCCCACGGTTGAACCCAAAAATGCTATCCCAAAATAACCGTTATTTCTCCCAATAACGAAAGAGTATGTGTGAAATAGTAGGAAGTGGTTGGGAAGCGGTAAGAAAGCTTTGGGTATGGGTATATTATACTTACAAATAAATACAATACATTTTGAGCAGAATATAACCACAAAGTTGGTTAAATATATACTTTACTATTCGTATTAAAACTAGTTATTGACGTATCTGTCCCTATACAAAAAACCTATACAATATTTTATGCACAATATAAATGTTCAATAAAATTCCATGCTCAATAAAATTCTATGCACAATATAAATGTTCAATTATAATTCTAAAAAAGTTGTGGCCACAACTATTAAGTTTTGATATTATCCCCGCTCCAGTGATGTAATTTCTACTGCTCCCTGAATAATGTTATGAATGCTTAGTTGCACAGTAGTTCTTAGAAAGAAAAGTTAGGAAAATGTACCTACTGGGTTTTACCCGGTTCCTCTTACCAGACCTCCGATGTTTCTACCTTCTCTCCCTGGGTTATGGAAGGGTTGTGTTTCGGTCTTTTTTTTTTTTTTGCTGAAAGGACTGTTAGATTACCCGTCTGTTGTCTCAGTGTTCTCGAGTTCCCTGACAACACCTTCTACCCAATCACGTGTATTTCTTCTCTCACGTGATTCCAGAGGACCAATCGGGTAATTGTCTAGAAGAAATAGTTCCTAGTCTTCGTGGATATGTTTTGAGTCTCTATCTGTTTGTGTAGTCCAAACGTTCTATGTAATCTTAATGAGCCAGTAGAATATTTTGCAGGTTATCAGTCTACGCGCTTTGGCGCGATACTGTGCCTTTGTCAAGATGTATAATTCACTGGATTAATTGCTCGGCTCTTTTTTTTTTTTTTAAATTCTTTTTATTAAAGAGAGTTCAGGCATATAATACATGTATACAGATATTTCGTCAATTTTTGAAGTCACATTCAGTGAGTCTACCATAGACATTATGAAAAGAAAACACTTGATACAGAATACATGTCATTTGGAAACATTAGCTGTTGGTTCACAATACAAATGTGTGTGAAAAGAGGTGCATTTCCAAGATGTACAATAATTGAAATTATAGAAGAGGTGTATATAATACATAAACATATATATTCAGTGCATATGGACATCAAGGTATCTCCAGTAACTATTACCCGAACTCTCTCCCTTTTGTAAACTTTATTAAACTAAACTAAACTAAACAGAATAAAACAAATAAAATTGCCTATGCACAGTCTATAAGCAACCTGTGTGGCCCTGCTAGGGCTTCAGAGTAAAGTGCAGAGTAGCTGTTATATACTTTTCAGGGTGAATGTTCGCCTCACAATTTTATATGTTTGTTGTACATTAGATCCCCTCTGAAGCCCATCATTCAAGTCTTTTGATATGATGTCAGGTTTTATTATTATAATTGTAACTAAACTAAACTACTAGAAACCAGACTCAATTAAATGAGGATGTGCATGGTATTAGAATGCCCATTCCGTTGTTTCAGCATGCCCAAATGTGCCTAAAAATTATTGGGCAAGGTGTGGTGCACCTTGTGGGTTTTATAGTGTATTGTATTTAGGGTGGTGGAACTAGTGAGCTTATTCATTGTAGGGATACTGTATAGCACAGAGGGCTCATAATCAGACCTGAAGTGGGCGCGGGGTACATGTAGATTGTGTCTCTCAAATAACTGTTGATCAGGTGGAGAGTAATTCTATGCTGGTGGTAAAGTACCTGTTGGCTCAATATTTATAGGTAGGACACAATACAAGAGTACTGGGTGAGATGACCGCTTTAACACAAGATGGCGTGCATCATGGCGACTCATTCAAGTTATGTTGATGAAAATGTGGACATGAGATCAGGTCACCTCTGGTGAAAAACTAGTGTGGGCTAGTAAACTGCTTTTACCAATAAAACATATAAATACCATAATAGAGCAGGGAGGCAATAAGTAAAAAAGTGTCCTTTGGAGCGGGCAGGTTAATGGCAACCGGTAACCCAAGTGAGCCGCAGTCAATATCTAAATCTAAATAACAATAGCCAACAGGGCTAAGACAGACAATATGCAGTTCCAGAATAAATCTATCAAAAATGAGCAGGAGAGGTTCACAAGGGCTCCGCTCATGCAGAAGCAGAGGTCTCATACAGTTTACGATGCACAAAATTGTCTATCAGATGTTGCACTGACCACTGCTATGCAAGGTTCCAGAGCAGTGTCCCATCAGAGCGGAGTCCCATAAACAAAGTCACCTGACACCAGTAGGCAAATAGACCCCCGATTGTCCCCTCCAACAGTCCGTCCCGCATACAGTATAAGACAAAGAGTCTTGTAAGACAAGGGGGTTCCCGGTACAGTTTGCGGGGCTATGTGAGTAATAGGCAGTGCTTCCATTATTTCTCAAGAGGTCGTCTTGGCTATGCACCAGAGAGTGTAAGGGGGGCGACAGTAAGCCCCGATTTGCTGCCCAGTATGACTCTGCCGAAAGTTCCGGTATCCACATGCGCAAGGGAGCTATGGTTATCCTTGGTGTCTTCGTCACTGTTTTCAGCTGTGCAGAGGCTAGGCCTGGAGGATCACTTGGTAACTCATGTGGGTAAGATACAATAGCATTCATTGGAGTATGCTGAACCTGGTCCGTGTGACCCGAGGTGTTTCTCTCCAACTGATGGGGTTGTTCTGAGGCATTCATTGTTGTGCAGAGCAGGAGGATAGGAGCCGATCCAGCTTAGGCACAAAAAAGGCTTTTATTGCAGCCAATACTTGGTCAGCTGCATCCGATTCATTTATAGCGAGGGTTTCCATTGTGCAGGTACACCGCACGGCACTGTGTCCCTGTCTAAATATGCGGGTATGAAAGTTAGGTACAGCGTGGCAGCAGAGCACATGCCACGGCGCCAAACGGCCTTCTCAGACCTGTGCTGCGACCGGGGGCTAGGGTTGATGGAACGCCCTACACAATTAAGATATCGACTGGCGATGACCAGAACAGGGTCTCCCAGTAAGATGTATGATGTGGGGGTCTGGATGGTCTTGAGATGCTTCGAAAAAGGCCACTTTTTGGCTGTTAGGAGCGGAGCTCTTGTAGCTTGCTTCCATCCAGAAGTCCCGTCCGCCGGAAGTCCCCTTGCTCGGCTCTTTTATGCTGTCAGAGAAACTTATTTTTAGACTTTCAGTTTTTTTAAAGGGCTCCTATTCAGTTCATGTAATGTAGTCCAATAGTACACTCCTTCTTTGATGTTATAGTGACTTCATCTTCCTGTTTCTTTTAACATATTATATCGACATAAATCTACTTAAGAAATATTAGTTATAGAACTATATTTGGACTCATTTCAGAAGTAAAAATAATTAAAAATTTCTTAAAAACTCCCTAAAAAATTCCAAGATATTCTCAAAAATTATAAAACACGAAATAAATTCAAATAAATTTAGTTAAAAACAGACAGTCAGAGATATTATGATACAAACAATCTAACATGATCATACATATAGCATAATTATTTTTCTAAATGAATGGATTTAGATCGAATTCAGCGTTTAAACCATTTGGGGGCAGTGTATTAAAGTTGAATATTAGTTTCGCTTCTCTTAGCAGTAACTCTATATCTATATCTCCTCCTCTGTTTTTTTTAACAATTTCTTAATACCCCAAAATTTAAAACCCATTGGTTTTTATTATGGACAGTACCTCTGTAAAGTGTTTGGATAGTTTCCCCATTTGATGTTAAGGAGGTGTTCCCTGATCCTATTATGTAATGGACAACTAGTCTGACCTAAATACTGTAGGTTACATTCACACTGTATAAGATATATGACATTACTATCAAAGCATCTAATTATCTCCTTTATAGGGTATTCAAAATTATTATTCGTTGATATCACCTTTTTTTTCCATATTTGCAAGCCTTACAGCTGTTACACGGGAAGAATCCTTGTATTTTATTTTTGTGTATATCTACATCTATTAGTTTTTCAATTTTTTTTTAAATTGACTAGGGACTAATATACTTTTAAGATTTTTAGTTTTCCTAAAAATCATAGACGCACGTTCGTCCAATATGTCACTAAGAAAAGGGTCTTTTTTGACCAAGTGCCAATTTTTTTAAATATATTTTTCACAATTCTATGATCATCACTATATTCTGTTATAAAGGACAGTACCTTCTTCCTCTCATTGCAATGTGTTTTATTGCCCTTTGTGGCATTCTTATATTTCATTAATTCTGTTCTGCCATTGTTATTAGCCATTCTTTTTGCTTCTGTGATTTTAGATTCATCATATCCTTTCTCTTTAAAACTCTGTTCTAATTTGTCAGCCTTTTTAAGGAAAACATCATAATCTGAACAGTTTTTTCTAATCCTATAGAATTGACCCTTGGGTATGTTATTAATCCACCTTTCCAGGTGACAACTTTCTGGATGTATATAGTTATTGGTATCAGTTGGTTTAAAATATGTTTCTGTGGTAATCTTATTATTTATAATATTAATTCTTACATCCAGAAAGTGAATGGTGTCCCTACTATGTTCATGAGTGAAAGTTATACCCCAACTATTAGAATTCAGATCTTCAAAGAATTGTTCCAGAAGTTCCTGGTCACCTTTCCAAATTAGAAAAATATCATCTATGAATCTCCTAAAGATTATGAGGTTTGCGCTCCAGGGGGATTCTAAAATGTGTTCTTGTTCAAATAATCCCATAAATAAGTTCGCAAAACTGGGCTCAAACCTTGTGCCCATTGCTGTTCCCTTTTGTTGTAAATAAAATGTCTTATTGAAATTAAAATAATTATTCTCCAATATAAACTTTATACATCCTAAAATAAATTTAATCTGAGGGGTTTTGATTTCATAATCTGAGTTCAAGTAGTGTCCTCTATCAAATAGGGAGTTTTGAGAGGTCTGCTCTAGGTAAATTAGGCAATGAGTCCATGTCTGGAATTTTGTCTTCAGCCTTAGGACGACAAATCATCTAGTCACAGTTATCATAAATAAAAAGTGAGAAGTGCTCAACCAGGAAATGAAAAAAGTATTACTGTGTGTCCTGTTTCCAGACACCACCCCAGGAATAGCTTATTTCTCCAACATAGGTGTGTCCGGTCCACGGCGTCATCCTTACTTGTGGGATATTCTCTTCCCCAACAGGAAATGGCAAAGAGCCCAGCAAAGCTGGTCACATGATCCCTCCTAGGCTCCGCCTTCCCCAGTCATTCTCTTTGCCGTTGTACAGGCAACATCTCCACGGAGATGGCTTAGAGTTTTTTGGTGTTTAACTGTAGTTTTTATTATTCAATCAAGAGTTTGTTATTTTAAAATAGTGCTGGTATGTACTATTTACTCTGAAACAGAAAAGAGATGAAGATTTCTGTTTGTAAGAGGAAAATGATTTTAGCAACCGTTACTAAAATCGATGGCTGTTTCCACACAGGACTGTTGAGAGGAATTAACTTCAGTTGGGGGAAACAGTGAGCAGACTTTTGCTGCTTGAGGTATGACACATTTCTAACAAGACGATGTAATGCTGGAAGCTGTCATTTTCCCTATGGGATCCGGTAAGCCATTTTTATTACATAAAGAAAAAAAAAGGGCTTCACAAGGGCTTTTAAGACTGTAGACATTTTTCTGGGCTAAAACGATTCATATATAAGCATATTTTATACCCCATAGCCTTGAGGAATTATTTTAATCTTGGGAACTATGTAAAATAACCGGCAGGCACTGTATTGGTCACCTTATTCTCTAGGGGCTTTCCCTAATCATAGGCAGAGTCTCATTTTCGCGCCTCTATTGCGCACTTGTTTTTGGGAAGCATGACATGCAGATGCATGTGTGAGGAGCTCTGATACATAGAAAAGACTTTCTGAAGGCGTCATTTGGTATCGTATTCCCCTTTGGGCTTGGTTGGGTCTCAGCAAAGCAGATACCAGGGACTGTAAAGGGGTTAATTATAAAAACGGCTCCGGTTCCGTTATTTTAAGGGTTAAAGTTTCCAAATTTGGTGTGCAATACTCTTAAGGCTTTAAGACACTGTGGTGAAATTTTGGTGAATTTTGAACAATTCCTTCATACTTTTTCACATTTGCAGTAATAAAGTGTGTTCAGTTTAAAATTTAAAGTGACAGTAACGGTTTTATTTTAAAACGTTTTTTGTACTTTGTTATCAAGTTTATGCCTGTTTAACATGTCTGAACTACCAGATAGACTGTGTTCTGTATGTGGGGAAGCCAAGGTTCCTTCTCATTTAAATAGATGTGATTTATGTGACACAAAATTTAGAGAAAATGATGCCCAAGATGATTCCTCAAGTGAGGGGAGTAAGCATGGTACTGCATCATCCCCTCCTTCGTCTACACCAGTCTTGCCCACACAGGAGGCCCCTAGTACATCTAGTGCGCCAATACTCCTTACTATGCAACAATTAACGGCTGTAATGGATAATTCTATCAAAAACATTTTAGCCAAAATGCCCACTTATCAGCAAAAGCACGACTGCTCTGTTTTAGAAAATACTGAAGAGCATGAGGACGCTGATGATATTGGTTCTGAAGTGCCCCTACACCAGTCTGAGGGGGCCAGGGAGGTTTTGTCTGAGGGAGAAATTTCAGATTCAGGGAAAATTTCTCAACAAGCTGAACCTGATGTGATTACATTTAAATTTAAATTGGAACATCTCCGCGCTCTGCTTAAGGAGGTGTTATCTACTCTGGATGATTGTGAGAATTTGGTCATTCCAGAGAAACTATGTAAAATGGACAAGTTCCTAGAGGTCCCGGGGCCCCCCGAAGCTTTTCCTATACCCAAGCGGGTGGCGGACATTGTAAATAAAGAATGGGAAAGGCCCGGTATACCTTTCGTCCCTCCCCCCATATTTAAAAAATTGTTTCCTATGGTCGACCCCAGAAAGGACTTATGGCAGACAGTCCCCAAGGTCGAGGGGGCGGTTTCTACTCTAAACAAACGCACCACTATACCCATAGAAGATAGTTGTGCTTTCAAAGATCCTATGGATAAAAAATTAGAAGGTTTGCTTAAAAAGATGTTTGTTCAGCAAGGTTACCTTCTACAACCAATTTCATGCATTGTTCCTGTCACTACAGCAGCGTGTTTCTGGTTCGATGAACTAGAAAAGGCGCTCAATAATAATTCTTCTTCTTATGAGGAGATTATGGACAGAATTCATGCTCTCAAATTGGCTAATTCTTTCACCCTAGACGCCACTTTGCAATTGGCTAGGTTAGCGGCGAAAAATTCTGGTTTTGCTATTGTGGCGCGCAGAGCGCTTTGGCTAAAATCTTGGTCAGCGGATGCGTCTTCCAAGAACAAATTGCTTAACATTCCTTTCAAGGGGAAAACGCTGTTTGGCCCTGACTTGAAAGAGATTATCTCTGATATCACTGGGGGCAAGGGCCACGCCCTTCCTCAGGATAGGTCTTTCAAGGCCAAAAATAAACCTAATTTTCGTCCCTTTCGCAGAAACGGACCAGCCCCAAGTGCTACGTCCTCTAAGCAAGAGGGTAATACTTCTCAAGCCAAGCCAGCCTGGAGGCCAATGCAAGGCTGGAACAAAGGAAAGCAGGCCAAGAAACCTGCCACTGCTACCAAGACAGCATGAGATGTTGGCCCCCGATGTCTAAAGTTGAGCACTAAAAGCACCGTTAAGTCAGCCATTGGTATTTTTGAGTTGGATTTTAAGTAATCCATAGGTTCTTTAGTAGGGGAAAGAAATCCAAGGATATCATTTGTCTCCAAATATATAAAAAAAATTGTGGAAGATGTAAGGATTCTATTTTTAAATATTCCAGCAACTCCTTTTTTGGGTGTGTTATTTTTTTCTAGGCAAAACAGCAAACCAGATTGCAAATGTTGGAATGTAAGCTAGAGCAGTATGGATGCACCTCACTGAGCAGGTCTACAGAAACTAGAAATATTTCAGGCTGAGATCAATTTTGCATCATGCCTACAAGCTTTTTTTGAATCTTGAAAATGTACCACGAGGTGCAGATATGGTGACCTGGAGTAGCTTTCTGGGTAGTCTCAGTAGAGTCTGGGTCTGTGTAGTTTGAGCATCTTCACACAGGGTCTGGACAAGCTGAAGGATGTTCTTTGGCGGGGTTTGGGCCACCCTAAAGCGGAACATAAAGATGAGTAGAAGAATGACAGATGGACACCAGTCCTAATTTATGCATATTGCAAAATGACTGGTGGCTCTTTAAACTTATAAAAATATTGTAATGCAGCATTTATGTGATGCTAATATACTGCTATGTCCTCTATATCTGGGTTCTTCAAACCACCACTCAGGACCCATTAGGGTGTTGCAACACCATGTTTACTGGGTGGTGACTTGTGTGTGTGTTGTAGGAGAGTGTGAGGTGTGTGTGTGTTGTAGGAGAGTGTGTGTGTGTATTTGGAGAGTGTGTGTGTGGTGTGTGTTATATGAGTGTGTGTGTTGTATGAAAGTGTGTGGTGTGTGTGTTGTAGGAGAGTATGTGTGTGTGTGTGTGTGTAGTAGTAGGAGAGTGTGTGTTGTATGTGTTATATGAGTGTGTGTGTTGTATGAAAGTGTGTGGTGTGTGTGTTTTAGGAGAGTGTGCGTGCTGTGTGTGTTCTAGGAGAGTGTGTGTGGTGTGCGTTATATGAGTGTGTGTGGTGTGTGTGTTGTAGGAGAATGTGTGTGTAGTAGTAGTAGAGTGTGTGTGGTGTGTGTCATATGTGAGTGTGTGTGTTGTATTAGAGTGTGTGGTGTGTGTTGTAGGAGAGAGTGTGTGGTGTGTTTAGTAGTAGAG